>NC_143148.1:51505000-51567500 GCF_059928025.1 Delphinapterus leucas
GGGAAGCCCTGTATGTTTACTTTTGTTGCATATTTTAATGTCCCCGTGAGTCTTAAACCTCTGTGCGGTGTACACGAGGAGGCCTGGTGTGTGCACTTTGGCCCACGGTCTTCCCCGTCGTAATGAAGATGAAATGGCTCTAAGGATGACCTTTCCGTGCCTTTGTCTGGAGCTGGCCCTTCTCTTTAACTAAACACCTTTCCACACACACGTGCTGAACTCTTGAACTCCTCATTCCCTTCCTGAGCTTATTGCCCAAGCTGTAGTTTATCATCCCGTGCCTCCAAAGACTTTGTACTTTCCTACGCTCCACATGGAGATAGAATTTTTCATAACCCTTTACTAGTTATAAATTTGATTGTTAAGGGGCCGGGTTAATCTTCTTTTTCATACCAGCATCTGATTTTCCTCCAGCTCAGGGTGGAAAGTATAAAATATGTCACCTGATATTGGAGGATTGTTTATTTCTGTTCATTTTGTCCCAAATGGTCCCTGAGAGGTGCATTTGAAAACTTAGCTTGTTTCTGTGTTTCTTCTGTTGCAATTTCCTCCATTAGCTGAAATAGACGCGTTGGACAGCAAGCAAAGCCATGTCCTTTCGCTGGGGGGACTGGGCTGGGGCGGAGTGAACAGGTAGAGGAGTGTTGGTAAGGAAGCACTTTGGAGACCACAGAAGCCCCTCGAGACAGGAGTTACCCTTGTGTTGCAAAACATTTAGAGAAATTGTACCCCTTGCATCTCGTGTTTGCCTGTCTCATAGCCCTTTAATTATATGGTGTTGAAATTGTTTCATTTCTCCTCTAGTTTCTCAGTGTATGGCACATAGTAGGTGCTCAATAAATATGTGTTGACCTGAACTGCGGCATTTAGGTTGGTAATTAGGTGCAAAATCACGCAGCTCTCTGACACGAGGACTCATTTCGAAGCCTCAGTGAGCCTCGTTCTACTCCTCGAGGATTTTTGCGAGGTTTAATTGAAATGACTCACAAACACTCAGCGCTCTGCCTCTCTGCTCGGCATGTGGTAGCCACTCTTGTCACAGAACCTATTGTAGCTCAAGAAAGAAAACTCATGGCATTATTTAGGGGGAGAAATTACAGTAGAATTTTAAAGAGTGTATTTCTCTTCCGGTGAGCAGTTCTGCATTGATAAGAAGTGGGCACAGAATAAGTGCAAAATATTTAGCTAATTCCTGTTGACAGAAATAGAACTTCACGTCCAAAGACGTTGTATTTTAGGGTGCACACAGATGCCTTTCGAAAAATTTCTAAACTCTCTTCCACGTCTGGAAAGATTTGCACATGCGATATCTGTACACATTGTACTCTCAGGGGCCCTCTGGGAAATGAAATTTCTGCGCTTCACCAAAGCATGTTTTCCCTCTAAAAAGAGGCAGCTGGTAATTACGAATGCTAATGTTGGGGTGAGGTGCAAGAGATAATCTAACACAGGCGATGACCCCCAGAATGTTTATACTTGATGCTGGAACGTGTTCATTTTCTTTTTCTTGCTGTTAATGCACCTCTATTGAGCAATTTACTCTCTCTTCATAGATAGGATCAGCTCCAATATAAATAACACTACACTTAGATTTAAATACACACATTTCCCAGTTCAGAGTCTTTCTGGTCCCCCCCCCTGCACACTCTCTCTCTCTCTGTCTGTCTGTCTGTCTGTCTGTCTCTCCAAGCCACATAGCAACCTAAGAAGTAGAGTTGACAGTCCTTCTTTTCTGCTTCCACCAATACAAGTACTCTGGCTTCTGATCCGTGGTCGGTGTCTCTCTGAGAGAGTGACATGTTCATATATGTAGATATGTTTGAAGAAAGCAAAACAGTGACAGCAGACAGGGCTAATATCCCGCAGCAGGGAACAATGGAAAAGAGAATCACAAACCCGAAAGTTTTTATATGTCAGTTGTGAAGGGTGATCATTTATTCACAATGTTCACTCTGAGCTTTGGTGCCAGACATTACAGTCGTGTTGCCTGGAACATGGTTCTCCCACATACGTGTAATGTGTGATATTCAAACACGTTTCCTCACTGCAAGTATATTAGTCCTTGGTCATGGGCATAAGTGGTGTCCTTGAAAACCACTGATCTGGGGTAAAAGAAGCAAAGAATTAGTTTTGTTTTTGGCATACGGACAAGACGTCATTTGCCAATTGTTCATTCATGCCGATGTTCACTACCATGTTCCCTGACCATGGAAAGTACCTCCGTTCACATCTGTGTGTAGTGGGTCCTCTTCAGGTTCTGATTATTATTCCCTGCCTGAGCAGTGAGTTTCTGTGGGTTCCTGTGATATCTCACTTATTTCATCCAGTGGAGATGGTTATGAGAATTACGTACCCCACTGTTACACAGTTGATCTCTGTTGGCTGAGTGGGTCGGGGTAGGGGTGGAGTAGATAAAATTGATTTAGACTTTTGAAACACCTTTGAAAATACTCAGAGAACGTAACATAGTTTGAGAACTTCAATATATATATATATATATATATATATATACACATATATATACATGTATGTATTATGTGTGTGTGTGTGTGTGTGTATATATATATATATATTTTTTTTTTTTTTGGTCGTGCCACACGGCCAGTGGGATCTTAGTTCCCTGACCAGGGATCGAACCTGCATCCCCTGCAGTGGAAGCATGGAGTCTTAATCACTGGACCTCCAGGGAAGTCCCAAGAACTTCAATTTATTTCAAGTGTAAAAAGCAATTCACAGCATTGCCTGTACTGTCTAAAATCTGCTTTTGTTATAAACACACACACACACACACACACACACACACACACACACACACACACACACACACACACACACACACACACACACACACAAAGACCCTGCAAGAAACACACCGAGCTACCTACAGTGGCTCTGGTTGGATAGGTGTAATTTAGTTGTTCAAGGATAAGTTAATGAACTTTGTCAGATAGCCATGGATTCAGATTCTGCCCTCCTGACTAATTGGCTGAGAGATGTGACATTGGATACGCAGTTTAGCCTTGGTACCTGTCCAAGCCCTTATCTGCAGAGTCATTGCTGTAATAGTATCTGCCTCCCAGGCTCATATGCAAAATGTACCAGTAAGTGTTATTTATTGCTGTTTCTGCTTTTTCCTCCGTTCCTTTTCTGCATTTTCTCCTTTCATGAATATGTATTTCTTTCGTAATGTGAAAAATAAAAGTAAAGTTTTTTGTTCTGTTTTTAAGAGTCAGCTGAGAACTGGTGGGACTGATTTTCACGGATTTGCATCTTGCTTGAGGCCAGTTAACTGGGAGCCCCTCTAAACGGGTTAGAAGAAGTGTGTGAATCAGGCAGACCCCAGCTATCCACCTGGGTTTAAAAACTTCATGGTTTTTCTAGAAGTAATGCTTCCTAGACCAATCTCCCAATTTCCTTCAGCACTAAATATTTCAGGATGTGAGATGTAGGTGCAAATCACCCACCGCTACACCTCAGGTCCTCCCGTAAGTGATGCTGGCTAGACGATCCTACCCAATGACCTCCTGGTGCCATTTTCCTGAATGTGGACACTTGGGTAAGGGTAGAACTCCCAACTTTGTATGAGGTGATGGACTCTGTGTTCTTCAAGCTGGAAAACGTAAAATATCTTGTCGAGTGTGAAAATCAGGAGAAAAGAGTGACAGTCCAAAGAAGGCAGGAGCGAACACTTCAAGGACTTAGGATAAACCCATGTCTTTGGTTGCGCCTTGAGTTTGGTCCCAGGTTCCCTTATAGTTGAGGCTGGAAGCAAACCACGAATGTCAGGGAATGAAAACTATGACCCTCAAGCCAGTCTGCAAGGGTGAATGTTTTCGCTGGAACTGAACGTCGGTGGGTGCCTACTTCACAGGTCCACACGTGAGGCCTTGGGTAATCCAGCAAGCAAAGTTGGGCTCAATTGCGATTTTATAAAAGACACAGAAATCCATTTCGAAGAGACAATTCTTATATCACCCCACCCAAACTGACATAACCCTGAATCATAATTCAGTGAAAGCATTTCTGTAAGAAGGGAAGATAATAGACTCCAGTGCTTTCATTATCTGTCTTTCTTTCTTAATGCAGGGAAAGTCAAGATGGGATGCTCAGTTACAACCCAAATGAGGGACCTGCGAGTCATCAGAGTCTAATCCCAGAGGCCGTTAGCCCAATCTCTTTCTGTAGCCAGAACCAATAGTGAAATGATAGAAGGATAGAAAAGCAAAATAGCAAACGTGTTTTCTTTCCTGGTACAAAAGTATATGTGTGCTGTGTGTGTGTGCAGATAAGCGTCGTGAATGGGGAAGGGGTGCCATTTAAACACAGGGCACCTTTTTTATTCCTTGCTCACACTATATGCCCGACGTGGTTTGGCAGCGTCCCTGCACACACGGTCACTCAGGGACCCGAGCTGATATCATCTCCATTGTCACCTAGCTGCACCATCTGGCACACGTGGCCTTCTTGTTCACCACTGGACATGGTCATGACAGCACCTCTGTGCTTTGGTTTGGAACGTCACCTGTCACCTCCACTCAACAGCCTGTTGGTCAGAACCAATCACCTGACCTGTGGAAGGTGGGAATGTATAATGTCCCCATGTGCCCTGAAGGAGAAGAAAACCGGATGTGTGTGCACATTCTGAGTCTTTACCCAAACGATGCTCCTTTGGCCTACAGAGAAATGAGTTAAGGGGCTAGCCTGTTGCTTAATACCATCAATCTTGGGAATAGAGAAGAAGACACGCTTTTGTTCAGAACCCCATTATACTAGACCTAGAGGCTTATTTATAACGTATCGAGGGAAATGCCACCAAATGCAGGGAACAGTGAATTTAGGAAACTCACACTGGAAAAGCGTGCGTGAAAAACCACTTTTGAATAAAATTAAGATAAATTTATGAGCGGTAGGCTTACAGTGAGATGACTGAGATTATCTTCCTGATTCGAGGAGGAAAATCACATCCCCTCGTGAGGTGTTTCTTGGTGTGACAGATGCAAACTACCGTGCATTGGTGTGAGGGTGACTCTTCCTTGGTCTCACACATTGTAAGTTCTTATTAAAGTAAAAGAAGCACTTGAACCTGGAATCCACAGGCTTTCAGCAGAGGAATGAGAAGTAAAATATCTTAAAGACATTTTAAGGCAGTACTGTCATCAATTTTATAGTCAAAGGACAGCAGCAGACATCTGGGATAGCAAAAATGCCACTGTTTCAGTCAGGTCTTGGTTCAAGGACATCAAACAGAAAACCTAAATCTGGCTTAAACACATAAGGGCTTATTTTCTCACTTAAAAGAAGTCCATGACTAGGCAGCTAGTTCAGGACTGACTTGATAGTTCTGTTAAGGCATCAAAGATTCCTCCTAATTTTTTCTTCCCCTGTTCTCAGCCATGTGGCTTCCATCCTCAAAAGATTGCCTCTTGATCCAAGATGGCTCCTGGAGCTGCTACATTTAGTTGCATTTCAGTTCCAAGCCGCAGAAAGCAGAAGGGAGGGGGAGGCAGAAGGAGGGATGAGCCTTCCCACTGAGTCAGCTCCCTGTAAGGAGTTTTCCCAGAAGCACAGCTCAACACTCGTATCTCATTGTCCAGGGCTGGGTCTCATGACTACGCCTAGGAGCAAGGGAGGCTGGGAAGTAGTTCTGTTTTGTTTAACTGGGGGCATTACTCCACTGCATCATTAGCCTTCTGGGACTAAGGAAGGGCGGGGAATGAGTATTGTCCCTTCTCTCCTAATGTGCCTCTCACAAGAATCTGCTTGGTGTTGGTGCTGAGGGCTGCCACCCACAGGGCTGCCTACTCCCCTTGAGAACGAACCTCTCCCACACCTGGCACAAGATTCCCAGATATCTATCCCCAGAAGGAGACTGAAAGCAGGGGAAGCTTATCTTTGGAACCTCTGTCCAGACTTTGTATACGGCTCTTCAGTTTTTTGATTCCTCTCAGGAACCTGATGGTGTCTTTTCCAAGTCCTGTGCTATAGTGCCTGCTAGGCTTGCCCTCCTGCCAGTAGCCTACACTCCTAGCTTGGCATGCCTTCCTTCTTTATTCGGGCTATCCCACTGGTCTCAGGTAAGAAGAAACCAGTTAAAATGCAGCCACGTTAAATTAGGATGCCCATTCCCGATACTACTCAGTGGGTATTTTCCACTTAGAAGGTGAGTATTTTGTGTAATTTAAGGTATTGGGGCTAAAGGAGGGGATGTTCTCAAACCCTGAGGGAAAGATGGAGTCATTTTGGCCATAAATAACAGAAAACTCCATTAAAAGTAGTTTGAACGACAACCAGCACGACAAAATGTATTATCTCACATCACAAGAAGTGTGGAGGTCAAGCAGTTTCAGATTTGGTTAATTCAAGGACTTAATCTTCAAGTCCCTAGGTGAACTCTGACTTTCTGCTCTGCTTTCCCCAGCACATTGGTTTATCCTCGTAGGCAGGCTCTCACCTCATGGTCACAAAATGGTTGCCCAAGTCCCCGGAATCACTTGCAGATAACCATGACCAGAGGCAGAAAGAGATAAGAATGTGCCTACCTTGTGCACCATTTAAAGAGGAAATAACCTCTTCCCAGACGCCTCTGCCAATAGAACCCTCCTCATGACACATGGACCAGAATGATATCACATATCTGCCTGTGTCTCAGCAAGAAAAATGAGAGCACCACAACTGTCTCCCACAAGTTAAGACTCCTACTTTGGGCCTGGGAGGGACCTGGACTTTTGTCAGCAGGAGTGAAGGGAGGAATGGTAGCTGTCGAGCAGGCAGCCAGTAACCTCTGCCCCGCTCCGTGGCATCCATGCTGACAACCAGTCCCCTACGCGTGAGAACGAGCCTCCTTTTCAGCGTCAACTCTGAGGGTCATTGCTTGGCCGTTGAAACTTCTAGCCAGCACCTTCCACAGAGGTCTGGACCCTGACATGGAAACTTCTCAGTGGTTGCCAAATCCTGTCCTAAGTACTGTATTGAATGTACCCAATCCCGAAAGGCCTGGAATAGAAAAACCTGGGGCCAAGGACAGTTCCCATTATTAAATCCTCAGTGATAACTGAGGCTTTAAGCCTGTAAGGCCAGACCTTAGCTTTTGTGCTCCCTGGGTTGTGGAGGGAACATCCATCCTGGAAACAGGAACCTGTCAGATGCCTTGGATATACTGACAATACATTGATGAGAATTGAATGCCTGTAAATTGCATAGCTCCCAGGACCAGTAGGTGCCCTGTCTCGCTGCTTATGAATCAAAAACACTGTTTATTTGCATCAAGGACAGTTGATACCTTGATCATCAATAAAGTAGCGTTTCAGCAGCCTGCCATAAATTTCTTGTCAAATTAGAACGCTGTGATGAAAGATAATCTGTACTTAGACTTACATCCCTTAGTTTTAAAACCTCCAGTAGTAAGGCTTGGCGGTTACTACCGTAAGAAAAGCCTCGCAAGCAGAAACCCACGTTTCCTTTCAGAAAAAAAACTGAGGAATTAATTGATTTGCATTTTTTGACCAAGATCTGGCGCAGACTCTTTCCAATGAATAAAAAATTGAGTTTTGAGAGCAAATATTTTAGTAAGGATACAGAGAACTGATACTACTAGCATTCTCTCTGTTTATAATTGTTAAACAGTAGACGTCTTTCAATAAGTGCTAACATTTATTAATTAATAATAAAATCTGACTCAATAATAATGCAGTTGTGGTTATGATGTATTGACAGCACTGTGCTGATCACTTTGGTCCGTTATCTTACTTACTCTTCCCAACAGCCTTACTGAGTAGATATCATGTCCCATTTATAAATGGTTCCTCATTTCCTGATAAGGAAACCGTGGCTGAATTAAGTGACTGCCCAAGCCTGAGAGCTGTGGAGTGGCAGAGCTGTAAGAACACAGAACTGTGTGGCATCAAAGGCATTTTCTAACTCACTGCAGTATACACTGGGTTCAAATGAGATTATTAAAAACGAGATTATTTCTAGAATAAGGCGATGACCTAAATGGAAATTCAGTTTTCGTTCTCATTTTAAGGATTCTCTTGCAAAGAATCATCAGTGTGTGCTGATTTCCAAAAAGGCTGAGCCTCAGCTCCCCAGGACTCGAGAGAGTGGTTTGATTAGGCAGTGACTTCCTTCCCACGGACAGGCCAAGGGGTGCAGTTTACAAGAATCAGGAGAGCTGTCTGGTCTAAATGACAGTCCAGGTCCCAGCACAGGGAGACAGGAATTTCGTTAGCAGGGGTGAAGCGGGGAGTGATGGCTTTTGAGCAGGCAGCCGACAGCCTCTGCCACAGGGGACTACACGGTACCCGTATTAGCAACCAGTCCCCTACATGTGAGAACAAGCCTCCTTCTGATATCAGGTTCCAGAGCATGGTTCTAAGAGGAAGCTGTTACCTGCATGACCACTGTGGCCTTCTGCTTGTGGACTGTCTGCAGATTGTTTCTGATTTCCCCCAGGCATAGTGAGGGTGGAGAGAGCACGGCGATGCCCAGTGGTCCTGGTTGGCCATCGAACAATTCTTGACTCCCAGCTCTGGAACAGGCTCTGTATTAGTGTTGTAGGGCTGCCCGCCACAGACTGGGTGGGTTCAGCAACAGGAATTTGCTTCCTCACAGTTTTAGAGGCTGGAAGTCCAAGATCAAGGTCATGGCAGAGTTGGTTTCTCTTGAGATGTCTCTCCTTAGCTCACAGATGGCGGCCTTCTTTCTGTGTCCTCCCATGGTCATCCTTCTATGCGTTGGACACCTCCCTGGCATATATTCTTCTTATAAGGCCACCAATCCTATTGGAGTAGGGTCCATCCTTAATGACCTCATTTAACCTGAATTACCTCTTTGAAGATAATTTAAATTAAATTATCTTCAAATACAGTCACATTGGGGGTTAGGGCTTTAACATATCAATCTGGGAGGGACACAGTTCAGTCCTTAAACCCTCCATGCTGGGCATGAGGGATCTTAGGTATACAGTGGGTTCAAATGAGATTATTTGAATCTCATTTGAATCAGGTGAATCAGGAAGAAACAGTCCATAGCCTCCATCAGTTTTCAGGAAAGAGTGTCCTTTTTTTTTAAATCCCATAATTAAATAATTGCTGGATGGTTAATGATATGACAAAGGGTGTAAGGTACTAACTAGTGCAGTTTAGAACAGGCCACTCTCACCTTGTTTAGGGGTAGAGAAATCTACCTCGAGGATGAGGTGAGGTTGGAATTAGGCATGAAAAAGGGAAGCAGGCTGTCAGGTGGGAGACAGGCCTGGGACCAGGAGGAAAGCAAGCAGTAGGTGTGATCAGGACTTTAAGGCACTGTCCTGTATCCAGCAAGTTCCAGCAACTGAAAGGCAGCCTGCGTGGCCCACACCTGGAAAATGGGGGCGAGAGATGGTTCAAAAGAATAGTGGATCCATAGTTGCATCACTTTGTTTGTAATCATGTCTCATGCTGTGGGATTGCAGCGAATTTGCTCAAGAAAAGTTTGTGATTCTGTTGCTTACATCCTGTGTGTTGAAACAAGAAATCCTCTAAACTTCTAGGTCCCTAAGACTCAATCATGAACTTACTTTAAAAACATCAGTTCCTGGGCCCCACTCCCCAGAGATTCTGATTCGATGCGTCCAGGATGGGGTCCAGGAATCTGCATGTTAAATAAGCCCTTCTGGTTCTTTTGGTGCAGATGGTCCAGGGAACACGTTTTGAGAAAGTCCGATCTGCTTCAGCAAATGTTACCTAGAAAAGCCTAGAAAAGTTTGGGCATAACCGTTCTTGCAAAGAATTACCAGACCTGTTGGAATATCTACCAGATTCAACCCACGGGGATGGGTGAGTCTAATCTTTATCGAGCCTTTTACATTGGAGACACTATAGTTAGCGTCTTTGTGAATATCAGCCCCTTCCATTTAATACAACAGTCCTGCTAGAGGGGATGCCATAAGGATCCCTGTTTTACAGATGAACAAAGTGAGGAACATAGAGGCTAGATGCATTTCTAAGGTCACACGGCTCATAAGCGACAGGAGGCACCGAGACACCGAGACACCAGGTTGAAACAGCGCTGCGGTGCGTGTGCCCTTGAGGTGTAGCGGCCAGCACTTGGGTAGCAACGTGCTTCCCATACCTCCCTTGCTCACTCATTAGGTGATCCAGAGATTCTTGGGGAGTGGATCTGATTTGAGCCAAGGGTGTGCTGTTGATTCTCTTCAGACCCCTGGCAATGGCCCTTGCCCTCATCTCTAACTTCTCCTTGCCGTATAGTTTATGAATCTTCATTGCCAAAAAAATCCAGATGGCTTGGGAAAATCAATACGGACAACTCAGGACAGAATCGGAATTTTCTAAATGATGAGCCTTCAACCTAGTTTGTATCTCCATCCAGAAGCATGCTTTCCCTACATTTAAAAATAATAATAAAAAAGACTCTATTTAAAAAACTGCTTTGCCCACTCCTTCAAAGCATGTCACGGCTTCTTGGATGCCTCGTATTTTTCACTTTCACTTTCCTGTCAACTTCCCTGTCACCTCTCCAGGAATGGATGGGCCTGTTGACTCTGAATGGGTTTGCCTTTCATGCGGCGCTGCCCCGTCCGCTTGCCACTGAAACGATGCCAGGTCATTCCCATTTATTTAATTAATTTTAGAGATGAACTGATTTTGCCCAATAACGAGAATGCTAATGGGACTTCTTGTAGTGGTTCAGTTCAGGCTTGTTGGTTCTAAAATAAACGCCTTCACTTCGATATTTGCCTTTGAGCTGCAGCCCGTTAAACCCGTCACACCCCGTAACCTCATCAGCATCCCGGCTTAATTGTAAGTTAATGTGTGCCCAGGTTTCGTAAAGCAGATTTTCCCTCCCAACTGCTAAGTTTTGTCCCCCGATCATAGCCCTGTATTGGTGTTTCCAACAGATGGATGGATTGGAGTGATGTAACATACTTTTAAATGTAATAGCTCCTTCGGCACCTTGATGATACACATTTGAAGTGATTTTTTTAGAAGTTAGAATAAAGTGAGAAAAATAAATCTTAGCTCACTGGAGCATAATTATGGCACTGAGATTTGGGGAGGTGTGCTCCGTCTGTAATTGGGAGAGGTTTCCAGAAGTAAGAGGGTGACAGTGGGACTGGTACAGAGTCTAAGGCAGAATTAAAATCTGCATGTTAATAGCTGTCCTGCCAGTCACAAATAGATTCATTCTTCACATCTCGGATGTATAAAGCTTATTTCAAAATAAATTCCGGGGAGCGTTCAACCTGATTGAATCTGCTGTAAGCTCTGTTAACATATTTGTTCGAGTCATTTGCACTCAAAAGCTTTTTCCTTAGAATATCACGTTTTTTATATTATTCATGGTTATGTAATTCCCCCCCTTTAATTCTTCAGGGTTTCCCATTAATTCATGATACGCAGTTCAGAGAAATTTGGATCCACCATTCATCACACTCTCTGGACTTGGGTGTGTCTCCTTTCTGTCCATCTCTTAAATCAGTCACTTGGCAACGGCAGGACATGGGGCCTCTCTTTGATCGAAGAGCACTCGTTAGGAGATTAGGCGGCTAATCTGTAAACCAGCTAATGGAAATCATTCTGGGCAAGGAAATAAAACTGAACAACATTAGCAAAATCACTACATATTATAGGAATCAAGTACATTCTAAACGGCTTCATCCTACAGTCTGGATACCAAGCCTAGGGGTAAAATGAACTTCTCAGATGATGTGCGTTACCGAAATACCTGTAACATATACGTGTAACCTGTGTCATGCAGGACACTTATCTGAGGTGGGGACTCTTTAAAGCATTTTTCATTTGACCAGGCAAAGGAAACAAGGGCACAGTGGATTGGAAAAAAGGAAAAATGAAGGAAGGAAGAAGAATTTTTTCCCTCACAATCAAGGCAAATACCCATGTTGAAACCACCTGACACTACATAATAAATACAGGTCGTTGAATTGAGTTACCTGGTACAGATCTTATTTTTTCTTATTTCAGAAATAATGCTTGTGAACTCTTTAAGAGTTCTTTGACTTTCTCTTGTACCCTGAACCCAAATTAATAATTCATTAGTATTCTCATTAAAATGTCCTTATTTGGTCATTCCATTTATAGTCAAAGGATGACAAAGCAGATCCAAGGATTTGAGGATCACATAAACGAATTTTTGGTCTAGAACAGAGTCTGCAGACTTTGTCTGTAAAGGGCCAGACAGTAAATATTTTTGGCTTTGCGGCCCATATGGCATCCATCACAACTACCAAATTGTGATGTGTCATGAAAACAGCCTTAGATAATATGTAGACAAATGGATATGGCTGTGTGCCAATAAAACTTTATTTACAAAAACAAGCAATGGGCTGGATTTGGCCTGTGGGCTGATGTTTGCTGGCATCTGGAGCACATACTTCGGGATATATAATTTCAGAATTTTTTTTTCATGATCTAAGAACACATTTTCAACTGTGGATAAGTGCCCATCTTTTGAATTTTTATTTCTTCCTGACATAACTAGAAGCCCTTGCTTTGGAATTTCTTGTTAACCCTGGAACTTCTCATCAAATACCTTACTCCCTGGATCTGTGGGGAACGGCAGCAGAGCTGAAATGGTTGGATTTGGGAGTAGGGGCCAGCTTGGAGATGATACTTTTCATACTTGGGCAACTTGGGAAAAAGAATTTGGAATGAGAATTTGCAACACAAAGGCTAAGGGCTGACATCATTTTTTTTTTTTTTTTTAAGAAATAAGAGAAAAAGGAATAGGGGAGATGATTTACCTTCTCACTTGGCTGGAGGCTGAGGGTCAATTGATGAATCTGTTATTAGGATGTGTTACAAAGCCTTTTGAGGGCAGATGTTGGGTAGTTAGGATTCTGCATCGTAGGCAATATATTGCATGCTACAGATACTAAGGAATCATACTCTTGGTTTTGGAAGAAACCTAAGGAAAACAATTCTCCCAGACTTTTTCCTGGGTGTTACTTATGTGGCTTGTCTTCTAAACACCTTTGTATCAGTGCCTGAATTTTCTCAGCAGAAGGGGGCTAGTGGTCATTTGAACTCATGTTTATTTATATTTCCTTAAAATGTTAACCATAAAATTGACCCAGGGTAGTAATGAAATGGGAGAGCACCTCCCTGCCGTCTTGGAGACAGGGACATCCATCATATCGTTGCAAGTGCTGGAATATGGTCCAGGGAGGCAGGGCTTAGGCGGTCTGCTCCTGTCACTCTTTCAAAGGAAAGGAATATCCTAGAGTTAGATGACTGTGCCTGGTAGCTCTTTGCTCCTGGCACCTCTGCCCTGAATGGTGAATGCCAAAAGCAGGGGGCGGGCACTTGCAGCCCCTGTTCCTCGTTCCTCGGATCCCGACAGGTTGAGAAGCGCTTAGTGCCCCAGCGTCCCGTGAAGCATCCCTGAAAGAGCAGCTCTGTCATCGTCCATCAGCTTTGTTTTTCTTCCGCCGAGATGGACCGTCATGATTGCCCTTCCGTTTTACGGTCGAGATAAAAATAAACAGAAACCACTTTCACCTTTTCCCGTTCCTGGGTTAAGTGCCCAAGCAAGTGTTGTTTCAGTCATGTGGCTTCCAATCAGCAAAACCACCCGCTTTTACACGTGACAGCAAACGCAGGGAGATTTTGAGAACTGAATGGGAGAGGGCCCTGGGCTGTCTGTGTTAACCGGCTCTTAGTAGGGGGCCTAGCCATCCTTGGCTTCCTAACACGTTTACTTCCTTACATGTTCCCTGGGGCCTCCTCTGGGAGGAAAGTGATAGATCACTGGTGGGGTGACCCAAAGACCAAGACACTCCTTACACGGACCCAACATTTCACATGTAAATGTGACCTCCAGTTAAAGCTGGATTTGCTTAACCCTGTTCCCCCCAAGCAGATTAGACTGTAATACTATTCTGGTGAAGCCACATCTCACCCTGTAAACTGTCGTCTGATTTATACAAAGCCATCTGCTTGCATATGGGGTGTTGTATTTGGGATCCAGGAGGAGAGAAGGCACATCTGCACCCTCCATAGCGTCTGAATCTTAATGAATGAAAGCACCGCGAGTGATTTAAAAGGGACTAGTAGGGTTCTATTTATAGCTTGATACCATTTTATAATCCAGTTCCACCTCGGGTGTTTACTGTCAGTCATGCAAGGAAATTAACTTCTCTGCTCATTTCCTGAGTAAGGTGGCCCTGGTCAGAGAAGCAGCTGGAAGGGTCTGGGAGCCCACTGGATGCTGAGCGTTGGACGGGAGGTCAAGTTCTGCCATTAGGAGCTCCTGTGCACCCAGCATCCACGTGTATCTTTAATGGGCATATCTCCACCCAAAGTAGAAGAGGGTTTCTTTTACAGCTCTGTTAGTTTTCTCTTCAAAGAGAAAAGCAGGTTTTAAGTTAATTATAATTCATTCTTTGTTCCTTCTTCAATCATTTTCCTTTCTTTTCTCCCTCCCTCCCTCCCTCCCCCCTCCCTCCACCCTTCTGTTCTTCTTTCCTCCCTTCTTTTCTTCCTGTTTTAATAGGTTTTATTACTGCCTAGATATTGAGATCAGGAGATAACTGCCATCAGCAAGGTGGTTTGTTATACTCACAGATCTCAAGAGAGAGGGCACAGGCCTTGCCATAGGGGGTGCACGGGGAGGCACCCGCTTGGTCAGAAGGCAGAGGGCCAGGGTCTGGGCGGGGAGGGCAGGAGCCTTTACTGTGGTGTCTGTAAGAAGGAGAGGCAGGGCAAGAAGGCTTGGGATTGAGTGGTCCGAATAACTTCCACAGGCTCTGGGCTATAGGGGCTGCCCCTAGGTGTCTGGCACCTGGCTGTGGAGTGATGGGGTGGGAGGGTGTGGGGTGTGAGAGCCTAGAGCTGGAGGCATTGGGGGTGTGGGGTCTGGAGGGGCTAGTTTGCATTTGAAAGGGGTGCTCCTGCATGGGCTGTTTCCCATCTGGTCTGTCTCAGAATTGACTAGCCCTGGGAGGGGTCTGCCTTTGGGCCAACAGTCTTCCGGACTGTCTTGTTTGCTTTTTAAATTATGACCTTGAATGGCAGTTCTCCATTCAGTGCACATGGATTTGATTATTCAACTCTCTTCTCTGTATTTGAGTCACTCTCAGAAGTGACTCCTGGATTTGATGGCTCCCAGAAGCCCCCAGCCCCAGCCCATGACCCTGAATAGTGGCCCCGTGCTTTCTGATGATGGAGGTGAGACCTGTGGCAGGAGAGGATCCATGCTTTTCACAGAAGGTGTGATCCTTACCCAGGCATTCAGCCTGCTGCACAGGCAGCCTCCTCTCTCAAGAAGCACTGACGAAGAAGAAACACCCAGTGGGGCCTGGCTGGCAACTTGAGACTCCCTTGCCATTTGAGTTTCAGTGGCTTTTACCATCCGTGCATCCATCCGTCCATCTTTCCTCCCTCCCTCCCTCCCTCCCTCCCTCCCTCCCTCCCTCCCTCCCTCCCTCCCTTCCTTCCTTCCTTCCTCCCTTCCTCCCTTCCTCCTTCCCTCCCTCCCTCCTTCCCTTTTTAATAATTTTTAATTAAAAGTATAGTCAATGCTATGAATTTGCAAAACAGGAAAAAAAATCCCTCTGGCCTCTTATAATCCTCCAGAGACATGCATATTTTTCAGTTTAAGTATACTCTCCTGATCTGTCTGGGGGAAAGGAGCGTTTTAAAGCGAATCTAAAAGAAAGGAAAGGCATTCCTTTTTATTCTTGTACCCATTATTTCAAAAAATTTTCCCTTTAATATTGTACATTTGGCACAGGTATTGTTGAATATTGTGAGACATACAGAAATGGGGACCTTGTGACTCTGGGCAAATTACTTTCTCTGCAGCCTCAGCTTACTCATCTGAAAAATGGGGATAATAGCATTGACTCCGTCTCAGGGCTTGCAGGAGTATTATCTCAAGATGATATGTAAGAGGGGCCGTTACACACTTTACCCTAAAGGGAGGTCACTTGTTACTATTAGTATTGTCATTCGCTGCACTCCTGAAGGGCCTTTATTCCTCACCTGAACAAGGCGGAATGGGGACTCTTGGTTCCCAGGAATAGGAAAAAAGCCTCCCAATTCCAAGGGCTTCAGGTTTGCAGTGACTTTACTAGATACCAGAGAGAAGCCTCCTGTTTTGACTCGGCCCACAGATACAGCGCGGGCGAAAGACTCATCCGAGCATTAGCCAAGGAGAAAATGAGAATGCCAGCTTACATAAATGTTATCCCAATCTCTGCAGAATCGTGATGTGTCCGATTTTTTAAACTGTCGCCTGCAGCGTATTTATTATTCAGCGATAATAATAAATCGCAGCTTATGAAATCCGGGGACTCGAGTGTCATGAAGGGAAGAAGGAAAGTGCAAGGGGAAGAGCTGGGAGAGACACAGGTCCAGCCAGACCCAGGCTATTAATCATCGCCCTCCATTATTTCCTGAAGATTCATTCATTGTTCCATGGGTACCTAGAGGGTCAATTAGAGACCACAGACAGGCTTTTCCAAAGACACAGGAGGGTCAATTAGGCCCTCCTTATAATTTTCTGCTTTAACAGCAGATGCCAGCGCATCGCGCATCAGATGCAGGGGAGTTTGGAAATAAACTTCCCTCCTCCTCTTTTAAAAAGAAAGAAAGAAAAAATGGAACAAAAGGAGAAATGGAGGCGCTGGCCTGTGGTAACATATGGCTGGCTGTCAGGCTGTGGCTCAGGCGAGACAGAGGGGATCTGATCCCGAGACTTGTGGAGGCAGCGTTCTTGTGGGGTCAGGGCACCAGGAACGGCCAGGGGATTTCTGTGACGGAGCGGTCTGTTCCCATATCCGCAGTGATTCATTCATCTTGGGCCCAATCTGAACTGCGCTGGCATGAGGGCACAATCAGAAAGTATCTGCAAGCGAAAGGGTACCTGAGATCAGTTGAAGTAGATGTCTTACAGGCACGTGGGTCGGGGCGCTCACCACTGGCCCCTGTGAGCCGGTGTCAATGTTTAGGAAGGAATTGAAGTAAGTATTAAAACATGTAAGTATGCTTTTGCGTGACACCGATTTCTATGTGTTTTCCCAGGGAGCGGAAACAAAGTCTGAAACATATTAGAATAAAATCAAAAGAGGAAGGGAATTGTCATGAGGGAGGGGCAGGGAGGGAAATGTGGAAGGAAGGCTGGGATGATTCCACGTACCATTTCTCCTCCTTTTTTGAAGCGGGCTATTAGATTTTTTTTTTTTTTTTTTTTGCGGTACACGGGCCTCTCACTGCTGTGGCCTCTCCCGTTGCGGAGCACAGGCTCCGGATGCGCAGGCTCAGCAGCCATGGCTCACGGGCCCAGCCGCGCCGCAGCATGCAGGATCTTCCCGGATGGGGGCACGAACCTGCGTCCCTGCATCGGCAGGCAGACTCTCAACCACTGCGCCACCAGGGAAGCCCCCAGGCTGTTAGATTTTGATTCTGCCCATTTGCGAACACCTAGTCTTGTTAACAGAATGATGGACAAATTATTATCCTTTCTTTTGCTATTGAAATATAATTGCTGTACAATATTATGTAAGTTACAGGTGTACAGTATAGTGATTCACAGTTTTAAAGGTTATCCTCCACTTATAATTATTATAAAATTTGGCTGTGTTTCCCATGTTGTACAATATATCATTGTAGCTTAGTTTATACCTAATAGTTTATACCTCTTATTCCCCCCACCCACTGCTCCTACCCCCTCCCCTCTCCCCACTGATAACTACTAGTTGGTTCTTGATACCTGTGAGCCTGTCTTTCTTGTTACATTCACAGCTTGTGGTATTTTGTAGGTTCCACATATAAGCGATATCATACAATATTTGTCTTTGACTTATTTTCAGAGTTGTTTTTATTTCTGTACCTTGAGATGGTAGATGGTAGATCCTTATCCGCCATCACTTAGAGATCTGGAAGCAAAAGAGAAATACTTATGATATGCAAAAACCCATTCCAACTTCAGTGAGTTTTTTTTTCTGGAATCTCAGTCATACTCCTGAGCTCCAAACTGTCAAATGTATTTGGTGACGCCTGCCGAGCACCGGCCGTGCGCAGGCACTTCTGGGTGTCGGGGTCCAGCAGGGAACGAGGAGAGCACAGCCCTTTGCCCCTCAGTCCTGAGGCGCTGGAACCCTGAGCCGCTGGGGCCTCTTTCACTTCCAGGCCACGTGTCCTGCCTGATTTTCAAAAAAAGAGAATGGGATTGAAGCTGGAAAGGGTGAACTGTATGTCTTGGAGCCTTTGGTAAAACCCCTGAAAACGGTCCCATTTTATCATTTCCTCAGAAGGGGGACATGGGTGTGCGCCCCTCTAGGGCAGGGATTTTGTCTGTCGTGCTTTTGCAGAGTGTTGGGACAATGCCGGGTGCACAGTAGGCCCTCAGTGAATATTTGTTGCCAGCATGGACTGATGGACGGGGCCGGGGGGCTGTGATTCTGCGGGCCTGGCTTCGTGTGCAGCCTCCAGAGGAGCCTCCTTTCCCCTCTGAGCCGCTCTGCCCCTGCCTGCTGCTGCCACCCCACCCCATCCCCCAACCCGGGCATCAACTGTCTTTTCAGCACTTTTGCTTTCGGACCCCCAGTTAGGAAGCAAGAAAATCTTCCAGCGCTTGGACACTCCATCCACATTTCCAGCTCTCCTCCCAGAAGTTGGAGATTGGTGGCTTGCAGATGTCTTCTTTTGGAGGCTGCTGGGTTTTTGTTTTCTCAGTGAAATCACTTCATCGCCAGCCTATTAAAAATTGGGAGACTTCACATCACAGTCGGGATCTCCTGCTTCTCTTGACGAAGCGGAGCTGGCTTCACTTGCCTGTGCTCCCGCGTGGCACCAGTGGGCTGCGTTGGAGCAGCGGCTGTCACCTCTCTAGTTGGGGTACGTGCCCTCTGCTTCTGGATGGTGCCCACCAGCCCTGCCAGGCATTAGCGTTTGTAACCCCTGCTTGTCAGTTACACGGATTCTTGACCCACCCACGCATACCCCAGCTCTCAGGGTGGCCTCTCTTAACGCCCTCCGACCCTAGACCTGTGATTCATTGAGCTGCCCAGCATCTCAGCTCCCCAATCCCAAATCATGTTCTTTTTCCCTTCTCCAGGCTAACTTTGACTCTTCCAGAAGCCTGGCCTGAGCCTCACCCCCCCCCGCCCCGTCCACACGAACTTTGAGTGCGGTGGGTACCCCTCCACCCTCCACTGTTCCGGTAATACACTCTGCAACCATGATTGCACTGTGGTCATCTGGTTACTCCTCTGCAGGCCACCTCAGACTGTCGTTCCCCTAACGAAAAGGACTTTGTTGCTCATGGTCACGTTCTGGGCATCCAGACAAGGTCTGGCCACTGGGGGAAAGGACACTTGGTTCTCATCGGCTAGAGCCCGGCATGGGAGAGGGACAGTGGTGACGAAAGGTGAGACGGGAAGGGTAAACACGGCTAAAGTCCCCAGGTGCCTTGGGAATTCCAGCAAGATTCTGGATTTTATCTTCATGGTCATGGAAAGCCCTGGGAAAGTTTATGGGTATTTTGGTACCCTGCACGTAATAAGGGGACTAAGTGTGCAGTTAGGAGTCCTCCAGCTTCAGTGGGAAGGATGGATTTGCAGGACTGGCAGCAGAGGGGCTCTCGGAACCGTCCAGGCAAGAGATCAAGGCAGTCAAAGCCAGGGAGGGATGTAGAAATAAGGTGTGGCTGCTGCTTGAGTGCAGAGGGGCAAGTAGATGACATTCTGCTGTGGGGAGAGGGGAGGTAAGACATTACCTAGCCAAGGAATTTATAAAAATAGCTACTCCACTTTTTCCCCTCCCCTTAAGCACCGCCTGCACCACCTTGGTAATACAGTTTCTTCTTAAAACCTGTAGGAAGCAGCGGCTCCCAGAGCTGCATGGGATTTTAAAGCAGTACTATTAGCAAGCATCCAGTGGCTTGGGTGTTAGTGGGCATGTACTTTGGTGTATTCCACGTGGATTTTCTTTGCCTTCCTTTTTCTTCTTTTCAGTCCTCCTCCTTAAGGGAAGCTGCCTTCTCGCAGTAGCTTCTTGGTCAAGTGTTCTGGTGACTTGAATGGTGTGAATGTGTACCCAAAATGGACAGGGCAATCCTCAGCCCATTTATCTTTCAGACCCCCAGTGTACGGTCGCAAAACCACAACTTCCATCCTTTTTTTCGTCCCCTGATGTCATACTTTACCTCAGTTTATTTATTTTTAAACATCTTTATTGGACTATAATAGCTTTACAATGGTGTGTTAGTTTCTGCTTTATAACAGAGTGAATCAGCTGTATGTATACATATATCCCCATACCCCCTCCCTCCCACCCTCCCTATCCCACCCCTCTAGGTGGTCACAAAGCACCGAGCTGATCTCCCTGTGCCATGCGGCTGCTTCCCACTAGCTATCTATTTTACGTTTTTTACCTCAGTTTATGACTTGGCTTACAGCCTGTTGCAGAAAGCCCACCTCCCCAGCTTCCTCCCGAACCTGCATTTTTCTGTTTTGTCTGAAATAGCCAAGGTCTCAGGAGTTTGCCCGTTATATTGCTTCAGAGAAATTAGTGACATTGAAGGGTTCTCATCTTTTTGTGTGTGATTTTGGTTATAAGAAGAAATTTACAAAGCTGTTTTTTTTCCCCATGTTTGAAGTTTGGGAGATAATATTAATGATATTTGATACAGAGATACCCACGGTAGGGCTTTTCTCCATGTAATGTATTTGAATAAGTCAGTGCCACCCGATCAGGAGCCTTTTGTGGAAGAAATTCAAAATTCTGTTTGGTCTGAAGTTGTTTTTCCCTTGACTTTGTGTAGGACATGGCATAGAAAAATAATTGCAGTGGCAGCTGGTCTAGATTCACCGGCTCCAATATCATATTACTATCATGAGTAATACTAGTGAGAAATATTGTTTTGGAATTAATTCTTTAGTAATTAGTAAATAAAAAGATTAATACGGCTATGGTGCTTAAGTTCCTGCGTTAAGAATTTTCTCCTCTGAAGGTATAGTGACTGTGAAAGCCAGACATAAATAGAAGCAAGTTTCCATGAGAAAGCTGGGATTGTTGTATGATGCCCTACTTGTTTTTTGATGGCTGAGTAAACAAATCACACCAAAGTTAACAGCTCAAAACAGCGCCCATTTCTTAGGTCACAGTTCTGTAGGTCAGGAGTCTGGACACAGCGTGACGCGGTTCTCTGCTCAGGGTCTCACAAGGACAAATTCAAGGTACCGGCTGGGGCTGCTTTCCTTTCTGGAGGCCCTGGAGAAGAATCTACTCCCAAGTTCATTCCAGTTGTCAGCAGAATTCTGTCCCTTGTGGTTGTAAGGCTGGGGACTGGGTCACTCTGTCGGTGGTGGCTGGACACACCCAGCTCCTAGAGGCCACCCATGTTCTTGTCACAGGGCGCCTCCATCTGCAAAGCCCTTAACAGAGACTGCCTTGCGCCTTGAATCTTCTTCATGTTTCAAGCCTCTCTGATTGTCCTTGACTCTGACATCTAGACCCGAATTTAAAGGACTCATCCAGTGAGGATAGTCTCCTTATCTGATGGTCAACTGATCTGGAGGCTTAATTAACATCTGTAAGACTCCCTCACAGCAGCACCTAGACTAGTGATTGAGTAACTGGGAAAGGCCAGGTGTTCGCTGGGACCCACTTAGTGTTGCACCAACAAAAACCACGTTGTTTTTTTTTTTTTTAATAACAGAAAACAAAGCCTAGATCTTTTTTTTTTCAAAGCCTAGAGCTTTTCAGAGACATTTTTAGAGGCAGAAAGTTTAGCATTAAATAAAGGGTGATGTAAAACACAGAGAAAGGAAGCTTAGGGTAGAGCCTCCCGGTAGACTCAGAGGTTGGATGGTGGGCAGACCTGCCTTCCTTCCCCTGTGACCCCAGCCTGGTAGGATGGGGGTCGGGGAAAGGGGGATGATGTAGCTCAGGCTCTTCAGTTACCAGCAGATGGAGCTGAGTGGAAACAGTTTGGTCTCCCCTGATGACCTGACTCACCTCACCATCTTCCCTGTGCCTCGGTGCCCCCACCCAGAATCAGTTAATAGTCAGGCTTCCTACGATGGTGAAGCAGCAGTCAGTGGATGTTCAACTTTTAGACCTGTTCGGGCATGCAGTAGGCGCTCAGCAGACGTCCTTCTCCTTTCCTTTTCTCTGGATAGAGTTGTCGAGTCAGATTAAATGGTAATCTAATCAAAGCGCCTAGCTTTGATTCAGGCGCTCTGGAAATTACGAAGTCCTGACATTTTCCCATGGTGGGTGCTCAAAAGGCAGAGGAGAGGAATACGGGCCTTGAGGAACTGGGGGGTGTGGCCTCGAAACCCCCCACCCCACACACACACAAAATTCCTCAGAAATCTCACCTTATCTCAAACCCCCTGCACTTCCTTCATTCTGCTCTTAATCTAGATGTGTTCTATTAACATAAGAACTAGGGTTTTGATTACCTTCCGGATCCATTCACCCCCCCCCCCCCCCCCCCCCCGCCCCAGGGAGGGATGTGTTTCCATCTTGTTGTTGCTTCTAGGGTGTCAGGGCCAGGGCAGAAGCAAGCAGACACCTCCGGCATCCTCCGTTGGAGGAGACGTGCTCTACCAGGTTCCGTGCAGGTGCTATCCTGCGCTTGCTGGGCCGCCAGCTTTTGTCACAGCTGACCCGTTTGCCCCCGGCCTCCCTCCTGACTCACCCCGGTCTCGGCGCTGCTGGGCCACATCTACACACTGCACTTGGAGCGTAGCTCTTTGTCAGGCGGCCACGCTGAGGCCAAGCCTGCCTGTAGGCCACTGTGCCCACTGACCAGGCGACAGCTCCACTCTAAGGGCGGGTACGCATGCACACGATGCGTCACAGCCCGTGACACTGAGGAGACCAGGTTGATGGGAGTGATGAGCTCTTAAATGTCGTAACAGAAAAGCATGAGTCTGTCCTGCGTACAGAGGCATCACATCCCTCAGCTTAGCAACTTGAGAGCCGCCCGATAAGGAGATGATCCCCAATCGGTTAATTACATCGGGTGGCTTGCGCAGACTCCACCCACCAGCTCCACTCCTTTTACCCCAGCGGGTGTGCACACAGGAGTCCTCTGAAAAGGATTACAGATGTTCTTTTTTTTTTCCCTTTTATCCCTCCCCCTATCTTTCTTTCTTTGTACCCATGGCGCTCTGCACTTCAAGCTACATATAATGTATCTGATTTCCCATCATACATACTAATCAGGTTTGAAAGTTGTCTTGTGAGGCTTGAAAGAGCTAGCCAGGAGCGGTGCGCTCTCTCCGAAAGGGTGTCTGCAATCAACATGATTACATGGGAAAATAAATCATAATTTATATGGCTGAAAATGTCATTCGCAAAACACTCTGACAATACTTTCCTTTGAGCCTATTTTCCTGTGAGTGGGTGAGCGCTGCCCTTCTGAAACTTGCCTTTTATTTCTTTCTTTCCTTTTAATGCTCTGAACATCATTGAAGCAGCTGCAGTTTTCAGGCGATGTGGGGTGGTTCAAGAATACAACCGACAAGCACTAATGCCAAAAAAAAAAAAAAAAAAAGAACAATACCAGCGTAGAAGAGAGTTCAGACGTACTGTGTGTCTAGCATACATGCACACGCTTCCCCCCCCCCAGTTGAAAGAATACTTAGAGACTTTTGGAACCAGAAAACTTCTAGGGAGCCATGTCTCTTTTGCCCACCTGCCTGTGGGTTAAGTACCGGTAAATTGTCCAAGAGAATTGATTAGTTATCTGATTCAAATAATATCCCTTGGAGTTAGGAACTCTCTCTGAGTGTGTCCTGGTTGAGAGATATTAAGTCCACAAATGCCGCCAGTTCATACGTGCAGTGGATTATAAAAACGGCCACAATTCCTTCCCCTCCGTCCGCACACGTGCCCCTACCTGTGATGTCCTACAGCTCCCTTCAAATGGTGGAGTCAGTTTCTTCACCCCTTGAATCAGCAGGCCTCAGGGGTCTTGCTTTGGCCAGGGGCCATTCCTAAACATGACACGATCAGAGGCTTGAAAAGTGCTTCTGCACTGGGGCACCCCTACTCACTGCTCTCGGAACCTTCCACTTCTGGGCTCACGCAAGCCCGGGCTGGCCTGCTGGGTGGTGAGAGACCCACAGCCGTGCTGCCACCTGGCTCCGACCAAGAGCCAGCCGACCCCTGGGACGACGCTACCTGGCTGAGAGCGGACGCCTGCTCAGCGGAGCCCAGCCCAAATTGCTGACTCACCGAATCAAGGGAAGCTATTGTTCTAGCCACTACTTTGGGGGATGCTTTGTTTGCACAGTAAAAGTCAACAGAGACCCTGTTTATGAATTTGACTGTTCACAGGCTATTATAAAGCACGATGAATAGTAGTTTGTCCTTTTCCTCTGCTGTGAAATGTGGGGCATAAGAGTATCCCCGTCTCAGGATGGTTCTGAGGATCAAGAGAAGCCACCCGTGCCAAGGCTCTCGTCACCCGGCAGCTGTGGGCAGATGTGAGTGCTGGGCAGCTGCTGGAGGTCACGGCCTCTGACTCCCAGCCCCTTCCCTCCTGTGGGCAAACGCCTCTTGGGATGTGGTTCTCAGTAGCCGATGGTGCAGTTAGCAAATCGGGGAATGTTCATGGCACTCAAGTGAGTTTTACTTCCCAGAATTCCTACCGTAAAGGTAGAGACAGACAATGAACTGAGTACCAACGATGTACCAGGAACATGCTGGTTACTTTTTATGCTTTAATTTATTCCTCAGTCCTAGGGGGTCACGATTGTCTGCCCCTTACGGCTGAGGGAATTGAAGATCAGAGGGGTTACATCTCCGAATAGTGGTGGTGATAACAGTATTGATGACAGTCATATTTTGCATTAAAATCATAGCAGTTACCGGAGTTATCACAGCAGAGCTCACATGTATTGTGGGCCTTCTGTGTGCCAGGCGCAAGGCTGAATTTAGACTTTCGTGATTCATCTCTCCCACCCGTGAGGTTGGTAAGCTCATCATGCCGGGTTTCAGTTGAAGACACTGAGGTTCAGAGAGGCCCCAGGGATGGTCACAAGCCCCGCCTCCATGATTGGCAGCAGCCGGATTGGAGTCCCCATCTCCTGATCCCTTTCACAAGGCTGTGCTGGCGCCCAGAGCCTTTCCTCGTCCACTGCCAAGAAGCGGGGTTTGTTCTGTGCTCAGACGTCCCCAGGCCCAGCCCTGCTCCCCGCCACCCCAGACTGATGTATTTTTTAGAGAGTGGCCTTTGCTGCAAAACTAGGGTAAAGGAGAACCAACCCGGTGCCCCCCGCTGACCGTGGAAACTTGCAGGTGGCCCACGCCTTCTCTGTGGCTGAGTCAGGGGAAAGAAGAGCAGAAAAGTTCAGCTGAGCCTCCCTCCCTCCCGGGGGTTGGGGGGTGTGGGTCTTGCCCGGGGCCCATTACCAGGTGGAGTGACAGAGTGTGGCCTCCTGTGGCTCATACTGTGTCTAATGGGACAGAAACGAGCACCCACTGCCCTTATTTCCCAGCAGCTCATTCAGGGCCCCTCGACGTTTATGAATCTTAGCGCATAAATGGAATCGTAGTCTCAGCCCCATTCACTGCGTGGTGGATCCAAGGCAGCAGGAGCCTTTGTCTTATTTACAAGCTGTCCACGGGAGAGACACTCAGGGCGGATGCTCACCGTCGTAAAAATCCGTGCAGAATGCGGAAGTGTGCATTAATGCATGTGACCAGATGTTCCTAAAATAGGCCACTTTAACCAAAAATCATCCTCTGAAAAACTCTCCTGAAGAACATCGACTGTGCATAATAACTGCCTTGAGCAGGGTTGTAATTTTAGAAAATGTATGAGGTACGGGATGAGACAAGGGAGGAAAATGGTTCCCACTTATCATGACATCGTCCCTCCAAATGCCTGCTCTGAAAAAAAAAATCCGCCCAATGCAAGGGAGCATGGCAATACTTAGTCCATTTAGAATCACTGTGAGTTATTAGCCCCAAATTGCTAACCACTGCTTTCTAAGTTCTGTATTAAAACATAAGAATAGGCTTCCGTCTTCTTAAACTCCAGAAACAATCCGCTGTTAGTGACCTGTCACCATCTTCCTGGTAGTTTTCTGCTTGTGTCTTACAAGTTTTAAGGGCCATCCGTTGAAGAGTCTAATCACCTTAACACTGTCATATTTACACTTGAGGTCTTATTATCCTTCCCTTAGCTGTATAAACAGATGAATAAACTGTTTGGGATTTACCCAGCTGGTGCTGGCTGCAGACTCCAGGAGATGGGAGGGAATGTCCTGTGTGAGCTTCTCAGGCATGTTCCTTATGGGGGAGGGGAGCGCGTCCCAGATAAGCCATTGCAGTGGGGCAGGAGGGGTTACTGAATAGGCCACTTTGTCTGAGGAGCCCTCAGGTTTGCAAACCATTGTTTAAAATTACAAGAGGCCTTGGGACTTTTTAAGAAGGAATCATGTGCGCAGAAATGTGATTTTCCTTAGCCAAGATGTGCTGTTTCCCACCAAGAAGAGTCAGATGCAGCAAAGTGTTTCATTGCCTCTCTCTATTGTGATTAAAACCAGTGGGTGTGTTTTCATTGCATGAGAGCAGTGTTTTCCTTTATAAAACCTCCTGTTTCACATGGCTGTTTAAATTTGACATCCACATTTGAGTTTGTTTAAGATGTTTAGCATTTTGTTGGCATTCCTATCTGTACGCTTTTTCAATTGGTCATATCTTCTCTTTTGCAATATACCTTTTCAGGAGCAGCTGGAAAAAAAAAAAGATAAAAAAAAAAAACCTTAGATGTTAATGATTCCTTTCCTAACTGCAATTTTGTCGGCTCCATTTTGTACATATATGATTATGAAGCAATTTGCATGAAATTTACACCTTTTCAAATTTCGAAAATTGCCTTGTTGAGAAAGAATCCCTGCACTTCTCAATACCACACTGATTAATCACAGTTATAGAGCAGACATAACATTTTTATTAAACTCTCAGTGAGCAGGAAAATTAGCACTTCCTGCAGTAACGATACTAATTTCATTAGTGAACATTTTCATTTATAAAATGCCTCTTCCTTATCTTGAACCTTTTATCCTTCCCTTATTGACCAAAGAGAGGGCATATCTTTGCACGTTGGTCATAAACCATGTTCGTGATATGATGTAACCTCACCGACAGACTCCTGCTTCTAACTGATCACCTTCCTTAATGATAAATATCCTTCGGTACCTTTTGTCATGTGGTGTTCTCTGAGCTCCGTCTTTGAATTTAAAATATGATGAGATGGTTTCCATCCTTACACACTTACGGGATGGTTATTGGCAAGATTAAAACTCTGAAACCATCAGTGGATATAAAGATAAAGAAAATAGAGCCTTTTGTTGATTTATTTCCATATAGTTTCTTTAGTAGATGCTTATAATGAAGGGGAAATGGGTGAGAATCCAGGAAAGACTTGCGTTCCTGTTTGACTTGGTAGAAATTGATCCCCTTGGCATCAGACTCAAGGGGAAAGCAGTGAGGTGGAGAGAATGACTGCTGGATTCGGCATCTGGAGCCCCAGTGTTTTATTTACAAATAAACTCACATATAAATCTCCGGGTCCACCACAGAGTCCTTTCCGAAACTCGGTGTAGGTGAAGTAATGCAACAATTATTTATTTACCACCGTCCTGTTAGATGCCACGTGTTGTTCAAGGTGCTAAGGACACAAAGGTGAACCTGTCAGGCAAGCCAGGTGCCTCTTCTCACGGAGTTTACCTGCCAGTTGGTGCGGGGGGCAGGCAAGAAACAATTCAAGGGCTAGATAAGATACCTTTGGTGGTGATGCGTGTTCAGAAGCAAGCAAACATGGCGTGCGCGGGAAATGAAGGAAGGTCAGGGACGGAGGGTGGCTGGCTCCAGAAAGAATGCCCGGGTGACGCTGAAGTTGAGGTTTCACAGGTAAGGAGGATCCAGCAGTGTAAAGAGCCAGAGGAAAAGTGTTTCAGGTGGAAGGAACCGAGAGTGAAAAGGTGCCCTGTGAAGGCAAACGTTATACAGTGTTGAAGAGATGGCATTGAACAGAGGGCTCTTTCATCTGCCCAGTGCTTTTTAAATTTAGAATTGAGGTCTGTGCTTGAGGTGAAATATCGATCCTTTCCCTGTGTCTGAGTGGGTTGGGAAAGCTGTATATAGTCAGAGCAGAAGACAAACGTACGTTTCTGAATACCCCATGAGGAGAAAGAGGCAGTGATAGTTTCGAAGTGTTAGGAACACAGGGAATCTTTTCTTTTTATATCAGTTAAAAAAAAAAAAAGTGTAGATAGCTTTTTATGTGCCACAGATGGCTTAGAAAGGTAAATGACTCGCTCAAGGTCATGCTGCCACTGGGCTTGGGAGCCAGGATCAGTCATCTGTAATTTTGTGAAATTTCCCATTTTAAACACACACACACACACACACACACACACACACACACACACACACACAATATGCATTGTTTTTTCTGCATCAATAACTTCTCCTTGGCTTATGTCTTATTTTGTCAACCTGATATACAGATTTTAGAGGGCAGTACCTGTCTCATAACTCTGAACATCCCGCTAAGAGTATCCTATTATAAAACAGGTTCATACTCATCATGCTGCAGGCATCGCAATGAAAACAAAAATGAAAAACAACGTCACACTTGCTGAATTGGAAACATTTAAGTAGTCTGGCGATAGCAAGCGATGGCAAGGATATGGAGTAACAGGAAATGCCAGACATCCCTCCTCAGTGAAAACTGATAAAGCCGTTTTTGGCGAATATTTTGGCATGAGCTGGTAAAGTAACACTTAATACCAGGCAGTTTTACTCCTATGAACATGCCTTTGAGGAACTCTTGAGAACTCGAAGAAGTTCAAGAATGCTTCTGGCACGTTACTTTTCATAGTAGGAAGCTGAAAACTCCCCAAAGGGCACCCGTGATACAATGGGGAAATAGATGGCGGTGTATTCATACCACCATAGAGTGCTGGAGAGCCGTGAAAATGAGTGAGTTGCCGTACCCTGCATCAACGCGGAGGAACCTTGAAAACGTAACGTGGGATTAAAAAAGCAGTTACCCAGAGAATATCTGCAGTATGGTTCGACTTATATAAAGTTCAAAATATAGACAGAATGAGACAGCTCATTGGGGAATATAAGGATATGTGCTAAAACTATAAAGAAAAGCATGTGAAGGAGAAGCACAAAATATGAACCATTGCTTCCCCAGGTGTGCAGGGGTGGGGTTGGGTCGGGCATCTTTGAGAGTGATGTCTTAGAGTCAGGCAGGGGAAGTCGTGCAAAGTTCTGTTTCTTAAGCTGAGCAGTAGGCAGATGTGTAGGCATTCTATTTATCATTATTGAAAAGATGTATAGGCTTCCCTGGTGGCGCAGTGGTTGAGAGTCCGCCTGCTGATACAGGGGACGCGGGTTCGTGCCCCGGTCCGGGAAGATCCCACATGCCGCGGAGCGGCTGGGCCCGTGAGCCGTGGCCGCTGAGCCTGCGCGTCCGGAGCCTGTGCTCCGCAATGGGAGAGGCCGCAGCGGTGAGAGGCCCGCGTACCGCAAAAAAAAAAAAAAAAAAAAAAAAAGATGTATAGGTTACTTTTATGACCTCTTTGGTTGTGTCTGCACATTGCATAATATTGAAAGTTTAAACATGCTCCGGTATCTTGAAACTGAATTAGGTGTCAAATGCTTGGCTCTTTGCTTTTGTTTTTGTTTTTCTACTGGGCTTTGACCCACTTTGAGCTCCTGCCTGGTGAAAAAATGGGAGAGTGATGTTGCCCCCTGTGATCCTAATTTCTCCACGCTCCAGTCTATCCTCTATGTGTGATGCGTTTTCCTAAAGCACAGTCTCCACCCAGGGCTTTCTCGGGCCCTCCTGCTTCCTGTCCTCCCGACACCACTTGCTCCTCTTGACCTCCACTTCGCAGGAGAGCTCCAAGTTCTCTACGTGGGCATTACTTACTATTCTTATGATTTTGCAGCTTAATGCAACATATACCTATTGTCTCATAGTTTCCGTGGGTAGAAGCCTGGGCCTGACTTAGCTGGCTTCTCTGCTTCGGGTCTCACAAGGCTGCAGTCAGGTGTCAGCCAGGCCATTTTCCCATGGAGGAGCTTCACTGGGGAAGAGTCAGCTTCCAGAGTCACCTCCACACCTCCAAGGTCACCAAGTCTGACTACTGGTAGACTTCGTTTTCACTCAGCTGTCTGTCTCCGGGCCCCTGGCTTCTTGCTGCCTGTTGGGTCTTGGCTGGAGGCCTTCCCTCTTTTCCTAGAGGCTACCCTCAGTTCCTCAAGGCCATATGCAGTTCCTTACCATATTGGCTTTCCCAAGAGGGCAGCAAGACTGTAGAGCAAGTCTTACATAACATAATGTAATCGCAGGAGTGCCATCCAGTCACCTTTACTGTATTCTACTGGGTAGAAGCACATCACAGGTCCCGCCCATACGCAGAGGGAGGGAAGCACCCAAAGGTGTAAACAACAGGCAGGGATTGTGTGGAGCCTCGGGAGAGTTTGTCCACCACAACTCGAGCTGCCCTTGCTCCTTTTTGCTGCCTGTTAATGTCTACCAGCCCTCTAAAACTGGAATCCCACCTCGGGCTCTCTGTGATAGCTGCCTCCCTGGCAGTGGCAAAGAAGCCAGCGGAATCTCAGGGCCAGATCTGCTTTCAAAAGCTGCCACCTAAAGGCTCCAGGTTAAAGCAGGAAGATTTTGAAGAAAAGACTTCTAAGTTAACTGCAGTCCTGAAGCCTCTTTTCGGCAGGGATGAGAAGTAATCTCTCTGCCAGTTCTGCCCCTGGAGGAGAAGACAGGCAGTACAGAACTGGTTTGGTTTCAATTTCCTTGGGATTTCTAAAATGGGTGTTGAGGAGATATTTGTTTAAAGGATGGTAGACTGTGATAGGCTTGTCTCCACGATATGAGATGTCCTGAGGGTGTGGCGTCAGTCTTAAACCCAATACTCGACAAGGGTTGCTCGGAAAACCAAGAGGATTTCTGCATTGATGGCAGACCCAGATGGTCTGATTTTACCCCACCCTGATATGCTGTGACGTCAACTTTGCTTTGGACCGGGGCATTTAATTTTTCTCCACTGCTTCCCTTAAGTCTTGCATTTGACAAACATTTAGGAGGCACCTACCTTGTGCTTGGCACTATTGCAGAAGACGATGCCATTTTGAAAACATAACCTTGATAATGGACAGCACACTGCGAACACCGCTGTCTCGTCTTGATGACTCTTAGCACTACGAAGAAAAATTTTGTCAATTCAAATCACAATAACTGCATTTGCTTTTAACCCCACATGGTGAAGTTATCAACGTGTGATGCCTTTATACTCTCGGATGGAAAGTGCCTAGATAAATACTACAAGGGACTTTTTTAAGCATGTAAAAAATCAATTTTCATAAGGTTACATCTTTTCCCTGTTTATATAAAGCATGCTGTATTAAAAGAGAGATTAAATTTTCCTCTGTGGAGTAAAATGCAAACACAAAATTATTTTTTCATTTTTCAGAACATGCCACTGGATTATCATTTATTTATGAGGGTTTTTTTTAATCTAGAATATATGGAAATCTTTTCTTGAAGCACAATATAATATTGAATTGGGAATGTTGTCTGACAGTTTCCCTCGTACCGTTGCAATAGAGTGATTCTCCCATATGAATTTTTAAAAGAAACTTCAATATACTCTGCATTTGAAAGGGAAGAAGTAATCACCGTAATCTTGGGAAATCTTTTAAATGGCCTTCTTTCCAGTTCTTCTACATTTCACCAACTTCTCTGCAAAAAATAATGCTTCCATGATTTTCCAGAACTCACAAGATGTCCAGTTTTCTTTCTTTGGTCCAAAAGGTATACCCGACAATTGAAGTTCTCCTCCCAAAAGACATTGCTGTGAGTTCAGAATAGAGCTATGGTGTGATTTTCGTTGATGCCTTGTGCGTATTTTTCTTGCTTGGAGGCGTTGGGCTTGAACGGTACTAGTATTCTTCATTCTCCACGAGGCAGGTGTCTTTCCATTTTAGTCTCTTTAAATGCGTGTGTGGTGAAGGTGCATAACTATGAGATCAGGGACCAAAAATGCTGGTTTGAGCATCTTAATCCTTTCTCAAGAATGCTTTTGAGGTCTGCCCCTCTACCGCCCTATCCGCGCTGCTCTCTGCTCACTTTTATATCACTTGACCCTTGTCTCTTCCATCCCATCTCTACTCTGTGCTATTGCTGTGTAACTAAGCACCCAAAATGGAGTGACTAGTCCATCTACAGTGGCCTTGCCTCACCAGTTTCGCTCTGGAGCTGAGGCTGCAAGTGGTGAGCTAGGGCACATTCTTGCCGTGGTGGGAACAGTAGCTCCTGATGCCTTGGAAGGGCTAGACCCGGGGTTAGCATAGCCCATCACTTTCATTCACATCTCACTGGCCAAAGCCAGTTACGTGACCAAGCCCAACTTCAGGTGGTGAATTTTACACCTTCCAAGGAGATGGGAGGATGAAAATTGAATATTTGCTGAATAGACTTTCTGTCTCGTCTTTTGCATTTATTTGATATATAAAAATCTATTTTTATATAATATATAAATTTTTGATTTATTTGATATATATATATATATATCCAACAACAAAAAGAAAATATATACATATATTTTTTTCTGGCTTTCAGTGTATTAATATTTTAAATATAAAGTATACTTTATATTTATATAAATATTAAAATTAAAGTGTTTTAATAGCTTGTCCACATTAGCCTTCTTCAGAATAGAGCTTCCAGCACCTGTCCCCTAAGTTCCCGCCCTGCCACTGTGAGTATAGGTGCCCCGACACCAGCTCATCTGGAGGCTTTCCTTTCATCCAGCCCCGAATTCACCAAGAAGGAAGTTCAGACAGCACTCTTCCTTACTTTGGAGCCAGACCAGCTAGAGTTTAACTCCACACTCTTCCACTTCCCAGCTTTGTGACATTGCATAATTTACTTAACCTTTCTGGGTTTTAGTTATTAACCATTTAAATGGGTAAGGTTGTACCCCACATTCATCCTTGGCACCCCCATCAACACATTTTGGATAAGTCCCAGTTCATAGCTTTGGAGTGCCGTGTGCTGGCCCTCTCTTTGAGTTACCCTGGCTGTCTCAGAGCAGCTGCCACATTGTGAAGAATCTGTGTCTAGGGAACGTCAATGGTATGACTTTCAGTTTAGCACATGCACAGGAGACCTTGTTTGGGCTTGTGTCATTGGTACTTCAGTTTTAGGATTTTACTCAGATGGAATGTATTCAAATATGTTTTTTGCTATCTATCAGTTGTACCCTACTGGCCGCAGTTCTTTCCCAACAGCCAAGACCTGCTAATTAATATTTTCACAAGAACATTTACCCCGTGGATCCACATTTCAAAGGAAAAAAATATACGCAGCTTTTGTTCTTGTAGACGCTTTGTTATATGGCTGGGCATACATCACTGACCACCTGCTTCAGAAAGCAGTTGCTGTCTGACCCTAACACAAGACAATTAAAGCTGTTGTTGATGGTTTTTTACCTTTTTGACAATTTTTGACAATTAAAAATAGTCTCACACCATTGGATTAGTCTCTTACCGTGCAGTGATTTGGTGTATGTACATATATACCAAATCCAAATATATAGTTGGATGCATGGATGGATGGGTGGGTGGGTAGGTAGATAGGTAGGTGGGTAGGTAGGTAGGTAGGTAGATAGATAGATAGATATGTAGTTGCTTTGAACTGTGTGAAAGAAATTCATTTCCAGCTATGGGTCATTTGGGAAAAAATCAATATGATACATCAACATTATAAGTAAGTGAAAATGAATGCAACCTCTTGGTTTTCTGAAAACCTGGTTTTCTTTGTGGCTTCCAGAATTGCATCTCTGACACCTGGAATGTGTATTATCTCCTGCAGAATGCTTGTTTGGAAACAGGTTTAATGGTGAGGGTACATCCCCACAAATGGATATCATTTGTAATGCTGTTACAGCTTTGTTGATTGTTAATATTACTTATGACACGTCTTGCTTTTCAGAAACCTACACTGCAAAAGAAGCCATAACATTAAGAAGGTCACATCATACCTCTTCTGCATTTTGGGGGGGGGGGCGGTGCTTTTCATAGTTTTGGTTTCTTTCTCTCTTTTTTCATATTGTCAGGTACTTCATCACATTTGCTGTCCCACCTCAGTCCTGGTTTTCTTTCTGTTCCTATTTTTTGAGCTGTTAAAAACCCATTTAACAGTTTGGCAAGTAATTATGAAGCTCCTGTGGTATGGATGTTGCTGTAATAAACAGTAGGGGTGAAGCGGCGGGTTTTGCTTTGTTCGTAAGGAACTCACAGCTCAGTCAAGGAGATAGGTCACACTCCACTGCAATTTATTTAAGTATCTAAGTGTGCTTAAGGTATGGAGAGCATAGAGTAAGAAGTGGGAGGGAGCAGCAGGGCAGGCTCCCAGGAGGAGGTGGTATCTCAGCTAAGTTGAATGGTGAACCAAGTTCACCAGGCAGGCAAAGGAAGGAAGGGCTACTCAGGCAGAAGGATCAGAGGAAGGGAAGCGTATGGGATTCTCGGAGCCATGCAGGTATATATACTCTTCTAAAAAATTTTTATTTTATATTGGAGTATAGTTGATTAACAACGTTGTGTTAGTTTCAGGTGTACAGCAGAGTTATTCAGTTATACATATACACACATCTATTCTTTTTCAAATTCTTTTCCCATTTACGTTATTACAGAGTATAGAGCAGAGTTCCCTGTGCTATGCAGTAGGTCCTTTTTGGTTATCCATTTTAAATATAGCAGTGTGTACATGTCAACGTCAAACTCCCAATCTGTCTTCCCACCCCGGCCCTTCCTCCCTGGTAACCATAAGTTTGTTCTCTAAGTCTGTGAGTCTGTTTGTTTTGTAAATAATTTTGTTTGTATCATTTTTTTTTTAGATTCTGCATATAAGTGATATACTTGTCTTTCTCTGTCTGACTTACTTCACTTAGTAAGGTCCATCCATGTTGCTGCAAATGACATTATTTCATTCTTTTTAATGGCTGAGTAATATTCCATTGTATATATGTACCACATCTTCTTTATCTATTCATCTGTCAATCGACATTTAGGTTGCTCCCATGTCTTGGCTATTGTAAACAGTGCTGCAGTAAACACTGGAGTGCATGTATTCTTTCAAACCATGTTTTTCTCCAGGTATATGTCCAGGAGTGGGATTGCTGGGTCCTATGGTAGTTCTATTTTTAGTTTTTTAAGGAACCTCCATACTGTTCTCCGTAGTGGCTGTATCAATTTATGTTCCCACCAACAGTGTAGGAGGGTTTCCTTTTCTCCACACCCTCTCCAGCATTTATTGTTTGTAGACTTTTTGATGATGGCCATTCTGACTTGTGTGAGGTGATACCTCATTGTAGTTTTGATTTGCATTTCTCTGATAATTAGTGATATTGAGCATCTTTTCATGTGACTCCTGGCCATCTGTATGTCTTCTTTGGAGAAATGCAGGTATCTACTCTTAATCGAATATGCACCATGGGGTGGGGAGCAGCGGAAGATGAGGCTGGTGAGGAAGAAGGGTCTCAAGAGAAGAGCAGTGATGTGCAGTGGGGCCATGGTGGCAGAATTCCAGTTAGGGGAAGCCAACCAGGCAATCCTTAAGCTGCGGGGTGTGGAATTTCAGAGTTGATGGGGTCTGGGAGAGCCTCTCCCTCTACTCCATTACAGATGGAGAAATGGGCTGAGAAATATTTGAGTTCCACCTCTTCAGAAAACAAACACCATCGACCTTGCAAGATAGTTGTGAGAAATGAAATAGGTAGCAGTATCTTTAAATCCCTTACAGTGATATCTGGACTGTAATAGTGCTTGAAAAATGGCAGTTTCTCCTCTCCTTGAACTAAGACTGCCTTGAAGCCTCCCTGAGACCCAAGGAAAGCATTGCCATTTCACTACAAACTATAGACTTCACTTCTACATGGTAAAACTCCAGGGATTGTGAAGGAGTTTTCTAAGTAATGCACAGCGTTTAAGGCACAATAGCCTCCAAGAAGTCTGGGCTTACTCGTGTGTGTGTGTGTGTGTGTGTGTGCGTGTGTGTGTGTGCGCACGCGCGCGCACACGCACACACGCACCCTGGCTTTCTCCATCAGATTGCAGGCTCTTTAAAAGCAAGGATCATATTTGCTAATTTTTTTCCCCCCCAACGGAGGATTTCAGTTAATCCTCACCAATTACAGATGACTGTCTCTGTGTTCCCAAATAAATAACATCTCCTTGGAACCACGTTTTGGCCCATCAGAAACGAGAGAGATCATGACAGATGTCCAGAGATGTTAGCCATTGATCCCATCATGGATGGATTGCCAAATAGAGGGACCAAACAAATGGCCCAGAAATGATTTCTTTCTTTTTTTAAAATATTTTATTTATTTATTTTTGGCTGCGTTCGGTCTTCGTTGCTGCACGCGGGCTTTCTCTAGTTGCCGCGAGCGGGGGCTACTCTTCGTTGCGGTGCGCGGGCTTCTCATTTCGGCATGGCTTCTCTTGTTGCGGAGCACGGGCTCTAGGCGCGTGGGCTTCAGTAGTTGTGGCCCGTGGGCTCAGTAGTTGCGGCTTGCGGGCTCTAGAGTGCAGGCTCAGTAGTTGTGGTGCACGAGCTTAGTTGCTCCGTGGCATGTGGGACCTTCCCGGACCAGGGCTCGAACCCGTGTCCCCTGCATTGGCAGGCGGATTCTTAACCACTGCACCACCAGGGAAGTCCCAGAAATGATTTCTTTAGCATGAGTATACTTTTCTACAACATTAGCTTTGGAATCCAAAAGCCCTGGGATTAGTAGATTATAGAAGCAACTTGTGGCGCTATCTGAATTGCAGAGTCAATGAAGAATTTAAAGTTAAAATTCAGCTCCACAGTGGGAGAAAATGGGGAGGAAGAGCAATCTTCTGTGAAGAGTTTTTCTAATTATTATTCATTTTATAATGCCATTTATTAGGGCCTTCATTAGAATGAATTCTTGCTCTTAACCCCACCCCAAACATGCCTTGTAATTTCCTTTGATAATATCTGCCAACCCCGGTAGTAATTCCTGGTCACCACTGTAGTTCAGTAGGATATCTGTGAACTTACCATATGAGTTTAATCATATGAAAATCAGCCATTGCCCATATTCGGGTTGGTTTTGTATTTGTTTTGTTTTGGTTTAAATGCTTTCTTGGTCATTTTCTGTTTTTAATCGAAATTATATATCTTTAATGCACAGGATATGGCACGTATAACAAGTATTTTAAAAAATATTTACAGCTGTGATCTTGAAAAGAAAAAAGTTACATATGGTCATTTGAACTAATTGCTAAAATGACACTACATTAATTAGATAACTAAGGGTCTTGAACATGTAGCCATTGTATTCATTGGGCTTGGAAGCCGACGTTTTCTATAGCTGAGAAAATGGTTAACATAATTCAGAATTCAATTTCTGTACCCTTTTTCATATGAATACTTAATACAGAATGAGTCTTAAATCTGGATTGGAAAAACTAACAGGAACTGGTTTTATTTTAATTGAGTTTTAAAGACCTTCTGGGCTGTTTCATTGTCTTTGTAGCTTAACCCTTTGCAGCTCTGACCACCCGCCTGCCAGTCTTGTCCATTGCACGATCGTGGGTAATGATCTTTCCAGATTTATTGTGAACCCCTAAGAATATATTCTTTACCAATAAACGCCTGTAAACATGAAGCCAAATTCTCTTTCCCCTCTGCCCCCCTCCCTCATCGAGAATAAACGTTCTCCATGGTTTGAAGTAGTTTATAACAGTACGTTTTCTAGGTGCCTTAACTTACCAAGGTTACTTGTCACGAAAATTATCTCTTGTAACGCCAGGTTCCGTACCTTTAGGTGACAGGACTTAATACAAAAGTTTTCCCCATACCAACTAGTAGTGTAAGTTGATTTCATATCCTTTTATTTTATAAAGTTTTGCTTATCAGGTTTGTCATCCTCTATTTGAAATTAAAATGTGTAGTCTGCACATGACCTTAGAGCAACTGACCCCCAAATCTAATCACTCCCAGCGTCTGGGAAAATCGACAAATATGTCAGGTATAACTCGGAGCATCAAAACATTGTTTTAAATATTTCATTTGTAGGCAGGACAAGGATCGTTTTCAGGCTAGTCCTCCGAGAAGGGGCGCTGGGTGCATGAATGGCGTTGGTCTTCTGCTCTCTCATCGGCACTCATCATCAATGGGTTTGTATGAGCAGAAAACGTACAGTTATATGTTCTGCACGAGTGAATTATTGATTGGATTTACGGCCAGAAGAATGTTCCTAAAGTGGTCAGTACACGGCCACAGTATGTCAGGTGAAGGTAAAAATAAAGTAAGATCTATACTTTTGATAGCAGTTGCTGTTGGGCTGTGTTATGCTTGCAGTCTACTGTTGGATGTAGATGAGAATGTTAATTGTATTAACGTAGGTGAACAGGTAGCATCAGAGCATATTCGTTATAAATAGGGCATGCCAGTGTTTGCTTATATTTGAGGTTTGTCAGAAGTCATATACTTCGTACGAGTTGACCTTGATGGGCCTGTGAACATTGTCTCTTGTTGTTAAGGACAGTTTAGAAATTCAGAGCTATTTAGCTTTATGGAAAACTATATGCAGCCCTTGTATTTCTTATTATTTGTTGACCACTGACCATATTCACAAAAGTATCATTGTTCCATTGGTTGTTGACTAGTCCGGCCTCAGCCCAGCGCAGTTTTCTCTGCTGCATCATATCTCATAGATGCTAATGACCCCTGCTTAGTTGTAAACTTGTTATTATGCAGCGTTACAGTTCTTCGGAAGGTCTTCATCAAGTTGAGCCAGACTTTGGCCCCCAGCTCCTCTCATCTGTGGATCCTTATCCTGCCCCTGACTGCAGAATGTCCCGATGGCCTGTCATTTGGTAGGTTAATTATGAGAGGGTGTTCCACTGACGCTGAAGAGGAACCTTCTGTGTGCAGGAGGTCTGCTAGTTCTGAGGACATGGCGGTGATGAAAAGAAGGACCTTGCCATTGAGGTGCCCCAGTCTTAAGCAGAGATTCAGTGCCTTCCATTCAGTATGCCTTTAACCTACCCAGATTTAACTGTAGGCAAGACAAACAGGAATTCCCGTGGTGCTCGTGGCCTCCTCCCTTCTCCACACTGAGCAGAGAGCTCGAAGAAGAAGGGAATCTTTTGTTTTTGGAATCTGTGTCCTTGTGCGTCTCTTAGTTGGAGCATCTTGAATGTGAGGTGCTCACGTGAATTGTGTAGTAACCTGGTCTGTAGTAACTACTGGTTTAACTGGTAGTTTGATTGAACTACCGGTTAAGGCAGCTTCTTTAACCGGTAGTTCAACCAGAGGAGTGGATCTGAGCCAGCGCTGGAACAAACACTGGTTCTCTTGGTTAGAAGGAGCCAGCGCCAAAGGATATTTTAGCATTTCGAGAGCAGTTCTGACGATATTCAGATTTGCTTTTGTGTACCGACTCTAGAACCTAGCCTCATCAGTGTAAGATGAGATCCCACTCCACCATCTTCAGAGAAATTTAGAGTCACAGTGAATCCAATAAGAGGAGTTAAAAAAACTTTGTTTGGTTTGGTTTGGTTTTTCTGAAGCAGAATCCCGGGTCATAAAATGGAACAGGGATCATAGGTTTCGCGGGCAGATGTACTTGGCAGTGCTTCCTTGAAAGGAGGCCTGGGAATATCAGGGTCCCATGCTCACCTTCCCAAGCTGCAGTTGACTCAGTGATAACATCATGATAATGCAAGTGCCTTTGGTGTCAGAGCATCAGGCAGGGGGCGGTCTGACTTGGGAGCAGATGCCCTGATCTGGTGTTGGTAATCCAGAGGTTTTTGAGTTAAGTGCTTTTGACATGCAGAATAAGAGTCAAGGGCAAAGCCGCCTTTTAAATGCTCTTTCTGAAGAGACCATGGCAGATGTAATTGAGCCTCTCAGGTGAGCGGCTTTATTAGAGCAAAGCTGGTTAGTGTTGCATACCTTTGGGGGGAAATATTTTAGGCGTCTTCAGTAGCTGCTGTGTGACATTGCTGAAGGTCCCCAGCCTCCTTGTTCTCCGGTTCAAGAAGAAAAACACTGTTGCGGAAATGTTGCCTGAGCATCACCGTGCACTGTGGCCCAAAGCAGCCCATCCCCTCCCTTCATAATGACAGCTTATCATTATAAAGTTATTTACATGTGTATTGCATGTACTGTGAAGCAAGCTGTCAGATCGCTGAGGCCCCAGACCACGTCTGTCTTGTTCCTTTCTGCTTCCCCAACATTAATACAAGGCCCGGCATAATCGTCCTCATCACCTTTATCATCACCCTCGCCATAGCTAGTAGTTACGGCTACGTATGGTGTGTCAGACCCTGTCAGGAGGGCTTCATGTGAATTATTCACAACCCTGGTGTCAAGAGTCAATAGCAAATTGGCCGAGAAGAAAGAATATGGACTTCGGGGTCCAAACTCTTTGAATCCACGATCCCAAGATGCTGATTTCCAGCCTCGGGATTTGGCCACCAGGTCACTTAACATTTCCTCATCCGTAAAGCTGGAATAGTATGCCATTTCCTGAGTTTGCAGTGAGGAATAAACACAAGGATTGCTCTGAGCCCAGCGCACAACAGAAGCCCCAGACAGGTGAGCGGATGGGCTACTTTTTTTTTTTTTTTTTTTGCGGTACGCAGGCCTCTCACTGTTGTGGCCTCTCCCGTTGCGGAGCACAGGCTCCGGAGGCGCAGGCTCAGCGGCCATGGCTCACGGGCCCAGCCGTTCCGCGGCATGTGGGATCTTCCCGGACCGGGGCACGAACCCGCGTCCCCTGCCTCGGCAGGCGGACTCTCAGCCACTGCACCACCAGGGAAGCCCCGGATGGGCTATTTTTATAGACATTATAAAGTCTGGGAGTCAGGCTGAGTGAGAGCAGCCAGATGCTCAGGACGGTGCAGGGTATGATTCCATTAATGTAAAGTCAACAGCAGCCAGGACGCCTCCATGTGAGGGCAGGGCGCTGATCCTGAAGGGGCGGGAGGTGCCCTCTGCCATGCTGGAAGTGATCCCTGTGTTGATCTGATGATAGGATTACACGCACGTGTACACATGTAGAAGCCCATCAAGCTGTACACTTCGTAGCTGTGCCCTTCCCTGCATGGAAGCAGTACCTCAACGGAAATCATTTGAGAGAATTTGCCAGTCTTGGAGAGGGTTTTCCTCCTGCCTTGGTCAAAGCACAAAACTGGTTTCCCCAACGAGTGAGGAGGTGCCCAAGGGCGGGGCGGTGAAGCTGGAGGAAGGCAGAGGTGACCGCTGGGCTGCTTCCGGATTCTGCTGAGGCCCATTCGGGGCAGTTTAGGGCTCCATCCCTAAAACCTGAACCTCGAAAGAAGTTCTTCAGCCATGGCCGTGTGAACTAAATACAGCGTCAGATTTCTAATGCTGTGGTTCTGACCAGCCCTGGGCTATTTCTGACCTCAGGGACAGCGTAAGTGTGGTGGCCCATAATATGTCCTCTGCAAGCTCAGGCCAAATGTTGATCTGTTCAGGGCCAAGAGGAGCCGGGCCGTGGCGGCTGCTCCCCGGGCTTAGGGTCCTGAGCTGAATGGAGACCATCGCCACAGCCTGGCAATGCCTTCGCCCTCTGTCTCTTTGGGGACCCGCCTCTTAGTTGTGGGGTTTACTCGTGCAGCCCTCGACCAGCTCCCCAAGGCTGGATCCACAGGTGGGCCCCCAGCTGGTCTTCCACTGGCCAGAGGTGGGGGGCGGGGGCTTGGTGTGAGTCAGGCAGGCCCTGGGCTCCCACGTTCTTTGCCACGCATGGCGGTCTCACGACGACTGCTTGACTTAAGTAGCTCCCTCTTCAAAGTCACTTCACATAAGAGCCTCTTTTTCTCTGCCCGGCTCAGCCTTGCCTTCCTCCCGGAGGCCTGGCTCCTCTCCCTTCCCCTGTATTCCCAGGTGGGCAGATTTCCAGTTAGGAGAGAGCTCGGCCTGATTGCACGGGCTCTGCGTTATGGTTCAGCTTCTGGAATCTCCTGTTGTCCTGTGCTCCCATCCCAGCCACAGGTCTTCCTTCCTCCCGGGAGCTTTGGTCCAGGCCCACCTGTGAAATAAATGTTCCAGGGAACCTGAGGCAAGATAAGGCTCTCTGAGCTCCAGTTGCCTTATTTGTGAAACGGAGAGGTGAGACTAGATTTCTTGCTTCTCTTTCAATTTTTTCTAGTCGAATATTATTGTGGAATAATAAGAATTATATATATATATATGTGTGTGTGTGTATATATATATATATGTGTATATATATGTACACACACACACACACACACACACACACACACACACACACACACACATATGTCTGTGCCCCTGGCTCCTGCTAACATTTGGTATTTGGTCCCGGTTCCTGACACAGGGCTCCCGAGACCGTTGTCATTTCCTTAGTGATAGGAGTGGCTGACAGGGAGCTCCTAAATCCCTTGGACTTTTCTGGGTGGTAGAAGCATTTTTTGTCCTCATGAGGCATCTGATGGTGGGCCCTTGGATGGGGTCTGGTCACCAGAAAGACCAAGCCGTGAGTAGAAGCTTGGAAATTTTAGCCCCACCTTCCATTTTCTGGAGCGATGGAAGGGGCTGGAAATTGAGTTAGTAATCCATCTTGCCTACATGATGAAGCCTCTGTAAAAATTCCTACATTGCAGGGTTCGGAGAAATCCCTACATGAAAGGTTGGTGAAGACATTCATGAGCTGGGAGGGTGACACCCCTCACTCCTCGGGAACAGAGGCTCCTGTGCTCAGAGCCCTTGTAGACCTGACCCTGTGCATCTCTTCATCTGGCCGTTCATCTGCACCCTTCACAGTAGCCTTTGTAATCAATTGGCAATAGCAAGGAAACTGGTTTCCTTGGTTGTGTGAGCCACTGTAGCAAATTGTGGAACCTGAGAAGGAGGTGGTGGAAACCTCCCATTTGTAAGCAAGTCAGACGGAGGTTTTGGGTGACCTTGGGACCAACTGTTTGAGATTGGCATCTGAAGTGGAGGCAGCCTTGTGGGACTGAGGTCTGCTCTAATTCTGGTTATCAGTGTCAGAAGGGAACTGAATTGTAGGACACCCAGCTGGTCTCAGAGGTTCGCTTGCTGGGGGACAGACCCCACTCATCTGGTGTCAGAGGAATTATGAGTGTGGGAGTAAAGGGAGAACAATGAATTTTTTCCATACCATTATTTACCATTTTTAGTACCTATCATGTGCCAGTCAGATGCTATTTTGTTCATTATTTAATTTAATTCCCCAACCGCCTTGCAACGTATTTGTTGCAACATATTTCCATTTGAGAAACGAGACAGCGGTGACCCGGAAGATGAACTCACTTGCTCAAGGTGACCAGGTGAGGACTCTTAACATTAGGAATAACTAACTTGTACCGAGTGCCTATTGCACTGCTTGGGATTATGGTAAACTTTGCATATGGATACACTCATTTTAACTTTACCATAACCCTACGATTGCGACGCCATTGTCATCTTTTTGACGCAGGGAAATTTTAAATCTTTAACTGGTAGAACCTTACTTTCAGAGTAAACGTTCGTTTGCGTCTAAAATTCAGGCCATTTCTACTGTATATGACGTTGCAACCCTTCATACCCTTGATGGGAAATCCCTCCTCCTTTTGTTTTTTGAAACCTGACAGATATTATCCCAAGATTCCACAGAGTCTGAATTGGAAAATCCCCCCTAAATCATGCGGTAATCTCGCTATTTGATGATGACATAGTAGAGTGAGTGTTCATTTTTAAATGTATAGAACATTTCAGAGAAACCAACTAAATGGAGCCTGACTCTGATGAGAATTTTTAAAACATCCAGCAAGTCTCTCCTGGAGTTTTATCATCATCCCATTCATAATTGATTCCAAACTTGCACGAATCTTTCAAGATAAGTGTCTCATTGATTATCCTGGAAACAAGCGATCACTTGGCATCCTGAGACTAGCTCACTGCCCTCCCCTGATTACTGTAAACAGAGCTGTTGATCAGAAGAACTGTCATTTTCTTTGGCATTGAACCCACCGGGTGTTTGGAGTCATCGGTGTGGGGCATAGAGGGAGCGACGTGGCCCAGGCAGCGGGGCGCTCAATCATGGCCATCGCCTTGTCCGTGGGAACCTGGAGCCAGGCTTTCCTCGGTTCGCTGGTGCAGTCCTGAACCGTTTCGTGATCCTCGTGCCAGGACTTCTTCCTGGGAAACGTGCAGAGTGTCCCAGTGAATGCCAATTCATTGCTGTCAGGAAACATTAAGTCTCTTAAGTGCATGTTTTTCTGCATGTTTACTGGTGGTTATGTAAATCAAGTGGGCCTCCCTCTTGGAAATGATGAGTGTCTTCAAGCGACTTAACCTCTTCTTTTGTAGTTGTGGCAATTAGATAAAATACTCCTGTGACCCTGCAATTAAAGTCAGCCTTATGTCTGTTCCCTGTGTGGCTGTGACTGCGCTTTGCTGTGGCACTGGCTGCTTTGCTGCTGGCGGGCCTTGCACGGCTGCAGGGAGGGTCAATGTTGGTGAGGTGCAGGGCGAAGTTTTCCCTGGGGGGCTCTTTTGCTCCAGCTGAAGCCTTTGGAATACTCTCCAGGTGCCGATAGCCCCAAATGCGAATGGGTTGTAGCATTTGGCAAACAGAAGGAGACCTGACTCATGGTTTTTGGGTGCAAATAACGAAGATTCAGGCCATCGCCTTAAATTAGCAGCCTGATTTCCTGAGCCTGCCACTGGTGAACTGCTTAGTTGCTATCCTGGGGGGATGGGGATGGGGCTACTGTGTACTCAGATGAGCCTGGCTGTCAGGAAGCTCTGGCTCAGCAGCAAAATCCACCCTTTCTTGGACTCTGAAGTGGCTTCGTAACTTGCTTGAAGCAGGTCATGAACAGGAGTGAAGCTCGTATTACTAGAATCTTGAAAATTAACAAAAGCCACTTGCATGATGGGTTTAGTTCATTTTTTCTCAGGACACGGAGGCTCAGAGAAGGTGAGGTCATTCCATTCCCTGAACCCTTGTCTCGTGTTCATTCCTGCTAAGGTGTCCTAGGTACCTCTTCGTACCTTTGACACCTTACCTAACATCAATTGATTGAACACCTACTATGTACCAGACACTGAGCAAGGTGCTGGGGATAGAGACATCCAGAATGGTCCCTGTGGAGATACACAGGTTTCCTTGTAGTGGTGGTAGTGGTGGTCATGGTAGAAGAGGAGGGGGAGGGGGAGAACCTTAGCCTTCCAGGAAGAAATGACCATCCCCTACTTTGGTTCCCATCTGTATTATTTAGTAGCCACGCTGCGATGTCTCTTTTTGCGGATGTGGCCGCCATATTGATACATTAATTTCATCTGACCCAACTACCTGTATCAGGGTTCTCCAGAGAAGCAGAACCGATAGGATTATAGATGGATGGATGGATAGACACAGTCATACATACATAGACAGACAAACAGAGGAGACTTACTGTAGGAATTGGCTCACATAGTTACGGAGGCCAAGACGTCCCACAGTCTGCCATCTACAAGTGGGAGAACCATGGAAAGTCTGTGGTATAATTCAGTCTGAGTCCAGAAGTCTTTGCCTTTTTGTTGAATGTGGGCCCTCGGTGGATTGGACTCTTCAGTGACTCCCCTAGCGTGCCTCTCGCTAGGGCCCCTGGACGCCACAAAGAAACTACAGTAGAGAGGCTGTTGCTTAAGTGTGAGTTTATGGTAATGGCATAAAGATAACCAATAAATGGATGATAAGGTACCCTGATTTCCTTTAAAAATACAGACTTATAAAGGCAAGATGGAACTTAGAGCGTGTGATTCTTCACTTTCTTTTGGCTTCCCGTAGTTTAACTGTGTCATAACCTGTCTGTTGGCTTTTTTTTTTCCCTTCCTTTTTTTCTGTAGAGTAAGAAACCAGGGGATTAACTGTGATGCTGCTTCTTAGCTAGAAGGTGAGAAAAGATGGAAAACTCGAGGGGAAGAGGGTCTTTGTTGGCAGTTGTTATTTGTTGGAATTTTCCCTCGGGATCTCTGGGAAAGGATAGCTGTTCATGACACCTCCTACCCTACCTGAGATCTATAATTATCAGCAAATTCTGTGCTTGCTCCCATGTGTCAGGTACTGTGATGGGTCCTAGGTTTACATAAATAAATGAAATACAGTTCCTGTCTTTAAGGAGAGAAACACATACAGGAAAAAGCTAGCAGGAACTCAGTGGAGGATTACTGAAGGAATCCAGTGTGTTGAATACTTTCATAGGAGGTTCATCATGGTAGTTTATTGGTGTGGAAGGCAGATCCAAGATGGCGGTCATGGTCAAGGAGAGTGGAGGAAACGCCCTTTAATTCTGTCGCTTTTGCTGCACATTGGAGAATAAAAAGGATTGTCCCAGTGAGGAAGAAAGAGTAGGTTGGACAAGGAGAATTGAAAGCACACGGAATGTTTCTTGAGCGGAAGCCTTTTGATAAACTGCATCGCTGGGTGTTGAGGAAACATAACCAAGTTCTTCGGCAGTTTATATGTTAAGGCAGGGAGAAATGTCTTATTATTCAGTGAAACAGTTTTGAAACCCAGGGCTTCTGAAGGGAGTAGGTATTGGGAGGGTGTCTCTTATACGATGCTTACAGAAAGGAGTTGCAAGGTCACATAGAGGGGATCAATGCCAGTCCTGGTTGATTTCATTTGCAGGGCCCGATTTCCACTAGATTATGGTGTTATCCTCAAATGGGAAGCATGCCTGGGAAGGTTGCAGAGGAGCAGTTAAGAACTCAGATTGTGGAGTTAGACCATACTAGTTGTCTCACATAACACTTAACATCCCTAAACCCAGATCTCTCCTGCGTAAAAGGGGGATAATCTGGCCTCTGCGTGTATCAGTTGAGGTGCTCGGGGTTGCGTATGACAGGAAACTCAACTTGAGTGGCTTCAGTAGTATGGAAGTGTGTCATCCCACCTAATCTGGAGTCCAGAAGTAGGTGGTCACAGAGGCCACACGTCCTGATCTGGCTCCACTTCCCTGAGGTGTCCGTCAGTCTCTTCCTCAGGTGGAGTCTCCCTCCCATTTTCAGGATGGCTACAGCAGTTCCCGACACCGGAACCAGTGATCGTAATGCTGGAAGAAAAGACACCTTCTCTTCTCTCTTGTGTCTCTCAGGAACAAGGAGACCTTTCCCCAAAGCCCCTCAACAGACTTACGCTCACATCTCGTTGGCCAGAATTGTATCAAATGCCTGTGTATAAACAGTCTCTAGGGAAGCATCTGGACCCACCATGACTGGGAGCTTAGGCCCCTGAAGATTCATAGCCCAGTTTTAGTCCATGTGGTGGAGGGGGGGATGAGTGACCAAAATAGGGCTCAGCCATCAAGGAAGAAATGGAGAATGAATATTGGATAGATGGCCAAGTTATCTACTATATGACCTCATAGGGTTATGAGAGTTAATCAAGATGAGATGTGTAAGATGCTTACCACAGTCCCTGGCCCATAGTCACGACTCCCCAAAACTCAGCTGTAACGATGCTAATGATCGACAGCAGTGATGGGAAGTGGGAGTCACAGAAATTTCCTGTCCACTTTTGCAAAGAAGTTGTTATGGTCGCTTTCTGTCGCAAATAGACCCTTCCTCACTCCCTCCGATCTCTGCATTCACCTTTCTCTGACCTTTCTATCACCCAAGTCCCAGTTTTATTACAATTATCAGCAGACAGTGATGTGTTAGAAAGATAACAAGTTTAACATCAATTAGTTTTGAATTTAGAGCTTCACCCCTTATCATCTCTGTCAGATGAGCTTCTCAAGTTCTCTGAGCCTCAGTTTACCAGGCTGTAAAATGGGGATACCCACATCAGTTTTTTCTTCCACTAACCAATGCAAACGCCTAATTCAGTCACTGCCTCCTGATCATAGAGGCTGAGCTACTTCCTTTGACAGGGTGGCGGGGGTGGGTGTTATTTACCTTCTCCAATGCTAGCTGGCAGCAAAACAGACAGGAGTAAATAAGCAAACGGCCAGTCAGCACAGCCTCTGTGAACTGCTACCACTGCCTCTAGTTTTCTAGAAAACAACCACTGACCGCTCGTTGTACAAATTTGCTCAAGTGACTATAACCGTGGGTGTTTGTAACAATGCACCTATTGACTTATTTCAGTAGATATCCAGATTTATTATCCCTCAAGGTAAGCATCGATTTTACCTTTGTCTCTGTCAATATTTACCTCTGAGGTCAATACATGTGGATATCCACCTCAGCTGCAGTCAATAATTTCGTATTACAATATATGATGTACATATGAGAAAATAACACCGTGGTATTAAAAAAAAAAAAAGTCTGGTAGTCAAGAAGCTTCTTGGCACAATAGATGTCTTATCTTTGCTCCGTTTTGTTTTGTTTTTACTGTGTCATTGTTCAGAGGTCAGATTCTAATTTACCCAAATAGAGAATAGGTATATTCTGCCCAGAGCTGGTACTTGGGGAAGGGTAGCAGGATCTCAAATAAACATCCACGCACTTAATGATATTGAGCTAAATACAGTTGCTTGAGCGTTCCTGAGTTAAACGATAGCTATGGGAACGTAGATATGCATGTGGATTACAGATGTGAGGAGTGGAAGCGTTTACAGCGTTAAGACAGGGCGTTGTTTCTCAGGGCCCTGGATTCTCAAGAGTGTCTGGTGGCTGAAGCAAGAGGACGAAGAGAGAGAAGAAGAAGCCAGGGTAGCTCTGCTGTTACTGGCAGCTCAGGTTGGGAAAGTGGGCCCGGAGGGTCATGGCGGGCCTGGATTGGCACCCAGGTGGTTAAATCAGGGATTGCATTTGTCTGCTGCTAACAAGGACCCAACAAGGGTGGTAAAATTCTTTCATGTCAAAGAGGAGCGGAAACGAGCCGCCCGCAGGTGGCCTGGCCCCCCCACAAAGTCGTCTGCACCTCTCTGCTCGGCAGCGCTGCTTCCATCTTCAAGGTAACCCCCCGTCCAGGACGACCGGGCAGCATGAAGGAGAAACGTGGAATAGAACCCCCCCCTCCCTTTCAAGGAGCCTTTTAGAAAGTCCCTCCCAAGACGTGTGCTTCCTTCCCGATAGCCACAATTGAGCGGCTGAATGGCAGGGTGGGCTGGGAAATGCAGCCTTCACTCCTGACTCCAAGGTGCCTAGGTAAATAAATATGGAAATCAATAAATATGGAAGTCCTGTAGTCAAGGAAGAAGGGAAAAAGCATAGTTGGGACACACTGGTGGTTTCTGCTACAGACTGGATGTGTGTGTCCCCTAAAATTCATATGCTGAAACTGATTCCCCAAATGGGATGGTATTAGGAGGTGAGGCCTTTGGAAGGTGGTTAGGTCATGAGGGCCAAGCCGGATGAATGGCATTAGTGCCCATAGAGAAGAGACCCGGAGAGCTCTCCAGCCCTTTCCATCACATGCAGACACAATGAGGAGGCAGCCATCTGTGAACCAGGAAGCAGGCCCTCGCTAGATGCCGGATCTGCCAGTGCCTTGATCCTGGACTTCCCAGCCCCGAGAAGTGTGAGAAATCGCTGTCCCTTGTTTATAAGCCACCTGGCCTATGGTGTGCTGTTACAGCAGCCCCAGTGGCCCGAGACACCTGGCAACACTGCCGCGTCCTACCGTTCACTGCCTCTCAGCCTGCCTTTCTCCCCTGCACTGTATCCCGATTCTTTTGAGGATCACAGGGTTGTATCCTGACCTTTTACTGTTGTAATTAAAGATGTCCAGCATCTTTCCCCATCACCCTTGTACTGCTCACAGCACCCTATCTTGCTTGGGGTGCACTTGTCTCACTCTTCGTGGTGAAGATAGGTCTGTTTGTCTCAAAATGACCCCCACGACCCCCTAGTCATGGGGATGGGCACCTGACCCAGGTCTGACCGATCCCAGTGCCTGTCTCCTGGCCGAAGTGCTGGGGTGGGGACTGAGCATGCAGAAAACCGGGATGCGCTGAGTCCTTCCAGGGACTTGTGTGCTCTAGCTGGTGAGGAAGGTTCTGCATGCCTTCACCCTACACGGCTAAGCCAGTGGCCCTGCTGTTTGGTAGTGTCTCCCCACATAGCACAAGGAAGTCAGTCTGTTGAAAAAAGAGAGGTGGGCCGGTGTAGGATGACAGGTACACACACAGAGAAAGAGAATCAGAGACAAGGAGAGATGAGAAAAGGACAGGGCTGGCGAGAGGGAAAGCTCATGGCATCCTGTGCGCTTGGATCCATTGGTGCGTACATTTCCACGCTGCAAACAAACAAATGGTCTTTGGGTTTCTTTCTTTAGCAACTGGAGGGGGAGGCGGGTGACCTTAGTTTAGCATCTGAGTCCCACCGTCACCATCTCCAGCTTGTGTCATCAGGAATACCTGTGTATCAGTTTCTCCTTCTCCCAGATTGGGAAGATCCATTTGAGGATGAGAGGCGATAATGCTTATGAAAGTCCCTCTGCAAGAGTATTATAAAGCCACTTCTCAGCTGCTCTTTCCCCTGCCTTATTAATGCCTATCCTTTAACCTGTCCTCAGCTTCATCTCCTGGAATCCTCGGGGCCTTTTTAACCCCACATACGAAGCGAAGCCATAGTCATCTGTGTGTACATCAATTCACATCACCCCATGCAGCAATGCAAAGTCAGTCCCCGAGATTTCCCTAGACTCTTATTCTCGGCCACACTCTGTAGCGGCAGATCCTCGGATCATCTCATACTTTTGTATTTGCTGGAACAAGGTCCGACCTCTCTCCATGTTACCTGACTCTTTGACAGAGCGGGCGGAGGATGGACCCCAAAGCCGTCTTGTTGCCTTTTGGCTTGTTTATGTCAGCTGGAACACAGCTCGCCCTGCCCACCCCGCCCTAGTGCCAAACCCACATGCAAAGTCTCAGTCCTCAGCTGACTCATCATTTCCGGTCATGTCAACCATGGCATTCCCACCTCGCTTCCAGAAGGGGCTGGTATTTCTGGTGCAGTTCTGTTTTCTATATTTAAAGGAACCCTGGGCAGCCCAGGGGGAGCATAGGGACTAATAAGTTGCCTGGGCCATGCCTGACTCCTTTATCCCGTTTTACAACTCAAACACTACCCCTAACTTGACACTTGCTTCAGTTTTTATTTATTTGGCATTCAGAGAATTCTACAGCCTCAGTCCCTTGGGATGTAAATTAAAGCAGTTTCATAGTCTCTGTTTCAAATCCCTCATTGTTTATTAAAATACCGACTGACGCTTATTGCAAGTAAGGAATTATAATTAAGGGAGCAAGCAGGGCCGGTCTCTCAGGCAAGCAGTGGTACCCTTTCACCATGACCCCATCCTTACCGTTGAAGGCCCCCGGGAAAAGGGAGCTGGCCCAGGGATCCAGCGTTGTTTAGTTGAGTAACCTGTGTCCCGGAGGCCCGGGGGCGTCCAGCTGGAGGCGGCCGCACAGATGGGACTGCTGCAGCGGCGGCCTTTGCGGGAAAAGACATTGCAAACCTTGCAGAAGCAGCCACTGAGGGTGGGTGGACACGTGCCTCACTGCCCACAGCTGCTGCCGAAGTCGACGCGGAGCCAGATAACGTGCTCCCGGTGCAAGGTCTGGCAGCAGCAGGACGAGAGAGGCTACAAGGACATCAGCACCTGGAACTGTAGCCCTTCCCCTCCCTTGAAGCTGGAACCGAAGCCCATTCCTCCTGGCTCACCTCCGAGAGTCTTCTCGTGGCCCCAGGCTGGCAGCTGCGTGACTCCTGTCCCCCTCCAGCACGTGACATGTAATTCTGGTTGGGACCATGCATCGATCGAGCCCACGCCGCATCTTTGCAACCAACATGTCCATTGGTGACTTGGAGTGGCTATATTTAAGGCCACATCTCTCAAGAGTGGGGTCCCCAGGCTCTACCACCTGGCCACACTGACCTCTCCGAGGTAAACGGTGTGCTCTCCAGAGAGCCAGCGGGACCCCCTGCCTCCTGGTCAGCCAGTGAGGATGCTCTGGTGGGTGAACCGTGCTCAGAACACCTTTGGGATGGTGTGTCAGGTACTACAGTCAGAAATCTGAATTCAGTAGGATGGAAAAGACCCTCAGTGTTCAGAGGGGGTGAAATTTGCGAAGAATACTAAATGGTATGGGTAGCTTTTCATTCTTTGCTCTTTCTGCTCATTTTTCATAGTAGTCAAATTTTCTGTAGTCGTACTGGTATATATACATACTAGACACCATAGACTTTATTTTTTTACGTGAACGTGGAGTGCAAAACAAAGGATGATGTCCGCAGTCTCCCTTTAGGCGTGGATGTTTTGGAGTCACCACCTTCGTTTGTTCAGTTGTTTCACGCAAGGAATAGGTTTTGAGATCCTACGTTGGCAGGCTCAGTGCAGGGCCTGGACAGGCAGTGGGTCACCTGTCAAGATGTTAGCCCTTCATGAGTGGGGGGGGTAGGTGTGCAGTAATTAAGGTGTCATCAGGGTGACAGTGGGACCAGCCAGCTGAAGGGGACTCCTCCTCTGCTGACGTCTGCTGATGTCGAGGCCTGTTCGGGGTGGTGGCGGAAGCGTGGGCTGTGTCATGAGAGGCCAGCAGGGAGATTGGGATGGGGGTGAACGGGGGCCTGATTGAGAGTAACAGGGGGAACTCCGCTTCCGTAAGTGAGTGAAGCCATCGTGGTGAGTGCAAACCCGTGAAAAGAAAATCCTAGAAATCAGCAGGTTTTCGCCGCTCTGATCTTTCTGCTCTGATCTCAGCAGTGATGAGAGCTGGCTTTGAGAGGTGGGGATCACACACATCCCCCCATGGGCCAAATCCCCAAAGCATCCCCCGACACCTTCCCCAGTAAACATGCACGCGCTACAGTTTAAAGACAAAGCCTCTGGGCCCCCAGCACCGCGTTCCCTTCTGATCTGATTGCTGCTGCTCACCTCCACCTTCTCCTGCATAGAAACAGTGGAGCCCACCAGCGGGTCCAGTGCTTGCTGGCTGGAAGCTACTGACTTTGTGAAAACTGTTCCTGGCCTAACGCTTCGTTTATTTTAATCAGTGGCTGCCTTTGTAAAGGGAAAACAGCTTGGCAAGCGCTCAGTAGAGTAGATCCAGCAGTCTCCATAGCTCTCGTGGCATGCACAGGACCTGTTTTCCATTGCTTGCTTGCTTTCTCACACATTAATCAATCAATCGATCCAACAGATCCTCGTTAGCACCTACTCTCTGTGCCAGGCACTGCACAGGGTGCATACGCCCTACTGATTTACGTATTTGGATTCTACGGTTGCTTTTACACATCGCCATCATTTTGCAGATAATTTTTGCCTGCATGGGGGCGGGCTTTTATCCCGCACCATTTTCTGAGCGATGCCCCTGCTGTACCATCAAGGCTTTGCCCCCCATGTTGGTTGCCTTCTGCTTTGGGAAGCAATGCTGGTGACCTGTTTTAAGAAAGGTTGAAAAGCCAGCACTTAAGTTTTTCTGGAAATCTTCAAATTAACCTCATTAGGCTTGCTCTATTTATTTTCTTTCCTCTCTTATGCTTTTACGCTTTCCACACACCTAAATTGTGGTGCTATAGTGATCTTCTATAGCGTGACTCAGTAGTCAGTACTGGTCTAATAGGAATCACAATATATGAGTTTATAATATATATTTTTCCACGAATATACTGAATGTTTGCCAAGCACCCCCCCCACCCCCGGTTTTCTCCTTTTTAAATTCAGAAATTTGTAGTTGTGTTTATTCCCCTCGTCAGCATACTTTATCATATCAAAGCCTTTTCAGACACTGTAAAACTACTGAGTTATGTTTGGGTCATGTTTTGCGGTGTGCCCTTTAATACTGTAGCTTTAGAAATGCAATTTTCAGCCTCTGCTTATTAGAATATGATAAAGTATTCCTGGTCTATGTCCAGCTCCACTAATCTCCAGACTGCGCTTCATGAATTAAGCATGAAGATTTTAGTCAATGTGCTTTCAAAGACCAATGTTTAGGGAATCATGGATTTTCTACAAGCTGAGGGAGAAATCTATAATAGGAGGAACTGATTTTCAAACATCACATTCTCAAGAAGAAATGACCAGTTCTGGCCCAGAAACAGAAAATATTTCAGTATCAGAATATTCTAGAACCAGTTAAAACCACATTGTGTGGTGTGGTCTGTGAAAGGGATGGTGTTTTAACATGTTTAAGACTGTCTATCACGTGGGAGGATTTCAAATGACTGCCTGTTTTGGAAAGCACATGCAGGTTGTGTTAAAATCGAGAGGGGAATGCCAGTTGAATCTGTAAGGTGTTATTAACTTCACGTCCTGGTCCACACCTTCTGCCCCCCACCCCTTCCCTATACAGTTTGGTTCATTTTGCTCTGATAGAGTTTAGCAAATAGCCAGAGACCTCTCTCTAGGGTGAGAGACCTCACGTGGGGCAGAGACTGAGGGGACCCATGGCTCCCTTAACCAGGCTTCCTCACAGGCAGACAGCATTGGGTTGGGGTGTTCTCTGGTAATCAGCAGGCAGACATTCTGAAAGGAAGTGTCCTTTCAGAACTGCAGTGCTGGATGAAGTGAGGCATCGACACCCAGTCGACTCTGGAGCACCCCGAAAGGGCGTTGGGGGTCCTTTCATCTGAGTTAGAGCAGCCCCTGGAGCCTTAGTCCGCACGCGTGGTGAGATCACATCTGGCATCATCACAGGCCCCTCCGTAGTAATAGGTACCTTTTGGTGAGCGTCTCTTCTGAGACTGATGCTGTGCTAAGCACTTGACCTCAGTGGCGCACGCGAATCCCCATTTCTCAACAGGGAAACTGAGGCACGGGGCGTTTCATGGACCTGCTTAGCAGGGTCGGCAATAAGGCCAAAACTTATTTGACCCCCGCGGTCTAAACAACCAAGTCACACTTCGGGACCCACCCAAGCTGGTCCATGTCCTGAAGGTGTCAGGCAAGAATCTGGACCGCGCAGCTGTTCTGGGCCAGACCCCAGTGGTTGCCGATGGAGCCTCTCACCCGCTCCTCCAATTCTAAGATCCAGACACAAATGTAAATCATCTACAGTCAGGGAGCTGCTTCTTGAACATCTTCCTTTTGAGGGAGACGGAGAAATTCTCAGCTTGTCTAGCTTTATGTGTGAGCCTGCGGGGGCCTCTCAGGAGCCTTAAGTTCACCCACCAATCCACAGACATTGAGCTGAATCTCTACCCTGGGCTCGAGACTCCGCAAAGTGCTTTAAATGGGGAACAAAACCAAAGGGCCAGCTGCCCTGCCCCCAGCCACTGCCCAAGGCTGCCTTCCCTGGCTGGGGAATCGGCCTGTCAGTTCAATCACGCGGCCCCTCCGACTGGTGTTTTTCACTCAGCCAGCCCCGTGGACGGCTCTGGTCACGTGTAGACACGGCCTCAGGAGGGGTCCATCCGTCTCTTTTCCAGCCCTCGCCACTTAATCGTTCCTGACACAGTTTTACGAGAAATACAGCAAAACCCAGCCCTGTCAGTCATCATGTACCCCTGAGTCTCAGAGCAGCACCCGAAGGCCTGGGCGGGCAAAGGAGCTTCTCCCGGATAACTTAGCTTTAGGCAGCGGGATGAAAGGGAGGATTAACATTTCGCAGAACGACCTAGGAGATGCTGAAGGGAGCCTTTATGAGGCGCCTTGCGGACGTGTCCTGGCAATGGGTCCGTCTTGGAAAAGGACAGGCGGCTCTCTAAGTGACAGTGCCTGGACTCTAGCATCTTTAGGGCTCAGAGGTGCGGTGGGATCCCCTGTAAGTTAACATAAAAGGAGAAGTGGGCCAAGTGGACACTCAGATGTGAGGGTAACGGCTCCCAAGCTCCAGCTTTTTGTTGCTGAGGGTGTTTTTAAAGAGAAAGGGGGACTCACGATTTTTGCAGGAAGCATGTCTACTTTTAAATATTGGCGACCAGTTCACCTTTTTTTCTTTAACCCTCCACGGACCCAGCCTCTGTGGAAGGGGAGGGGTGTGCAGGAGGTCGTTTGTGACTTCCCCTCGGAACCCACCTGCTCGTTTTATGGGGCGACAGTCCGGAGAGGTGAAGCCGCTCCTTGGTGCCCACACAGTGGTGGGATTGAGACTAGAATCTTCGGGATGCATCAGTAAATCCTGGGGGTGCTTGAAACCACGCAGAAAATTATAACAGGACAATGGGGGCAGTACAAGCGGGAGCTCTGAGCACAGGCCACTGAGTCTAGATGTCGACTCCTCTAAGCAGCCACCTTGCAAGTGTCAATTCTCAGAGCCAGAGGTCTAGAACAGACTGAACGGTCCCCGAGGGGGTGACTCGGGGCTGGGAGCCCCTGCCCGAGGTGGCTGGGGGCAGCCTGCGTGCTGACCCCACGCCCGTCTCAGTCCTGCAGGGGCGTCTGTGGCTTTGGACATAGCTGGGAAGAGGGCAGGACACCTCCCTTTTTTCCAGAGCCTCTGTCACCCATCCGCCACCTTGAGGAGCATTGCCCACACACACAACCTCATTCAGTTCCCAGCCAGTATCTGGGGAGTGGACATGAGTGCGTAATTTTACAGGCAAGGTGTCCAGGGCCCGGGGGATGTAAGTGACAGCCAGATGAGGTGGTTCCCTGCAAGGATGGAGAGGCAGATCGGTCGGCCTGTCTCCAGGCTCAGCTCTCTCCCTTCATCTCCACCATCCCTTTCTTTTTCACGACCACCTGCCTCTTTTTTTTCACCTGGAAGGGGGCTGGGCTTCTCTCTGCCTCTCTTTTTTGTGAAAGGCGAATTGCAGACTCTGCAGACCCGAGGAGAAACACCAGCTCAGCTCAGGATGTCTCTTCCCAGATGGAAGGTCGCAGGACAAAGGTGGTTCGGGGGAGCTGTCCTGCCCCCCTTGACTAGGGCATAGGAATTCCCCCGCAGAGAGGAGAAAAAGCAGGAAGGAGAGTAGAATATATTATTTCCGAGCAATTATCCACACCCCGCACCTCCATTTTCCAAATTGTAAGTTCTTTTGCTATAAGCTCTTTCTGTTAAAGGGGAAAGAAATAGCTTTACCCATGGTGTAAAATATGTACTCTCTAATAAATATAAGTCAAGAAGCTATTAATACCATAATAACACGGTAGTGTATTAATTGATGGAAATTGTAGAGCAGAATATTCATAATCAGTGGCCCTCTTTTCTTTGGAAGGAACAAAGGATTAAGTTAGCGACACAGTAATGGTATTGTGAGCAGACCATTTCAATGATTTTCTCCGCGGAAGAGTAGAGAAAGGTGAAATTCCAACCGGGAATATTAGACTATGCAGATCTCAACTCAGGGGTATTCTGCTCTGTTTAAACTGCCGAGCTGTGCTTTGCCGTATGATCCATTTGTTTTATTAGCAGAAGCATCGCGTGTTTCATTTTGCTATAGTAATAGCGCAGTGTCTGTCCAACAATAAATTATAGAGTCAGGCAAACAATAGTTTTGTATTTGGGGTACAATGAAGTATCTTATTAAAATGCAGCCTTCCTTAGGTTCCTGAAATTAGAGTCTTATTTTAAAACAATTCCATTGGGCTTAATACACTGTTTTGAACTAATCACACTGACAGAATCCCTCTTTTGTCAGAGCATGGAGGACTGTGGGAGTTACTTGTTCTTTTAGCGTGTTTCCATTCACATTTTTTTCCTCATGTTCTCTTCTGGATAGATCCTATTGGCTTGACAATGAGAGGCAGCGTGCTAAGAGCGTTGCCTCTTTGCACTCAAAAGATGAAATGAGTTCTAAAGCAGCTCTGTCCTTCCTGCCAAGTTTTCCAAGCAGCTGTTCTGTTCTGAGCATTGTCGTGATAGTCATAGTGATAATAATAATAATCATATTTCTTTAATGATAATTTTACACTGGGTAGTACAGAAAGTGGTTTACATGGCTTATCCTGTAGACTCCTCGTTCAGGCCACCTGGGAGTCGATACTATCATTTCTCTATTTCACAGATGAGAAGATTGAGGCTTCGGTCACACTACTTGGTCAGGGACTTGCATCTCTGCTGTCCGGTCTGTAATACTTTCGACTTGTCGATGCTGATTCATTTTCACGTCTCTTCTCACCTCCCCGATTAGAACCTTTCTGTGTTCTTGAAGTTAACAAGGTTGAACACCCTTCGCCTCCCCGGTCTCCAGCACATTTTCGGAGATGGTGAATGGGGTTGAGGTGGTGTGGTAAATGCAGTCAGATCTTTTCTTTTTTTCTTTTTCAATTGCTATATAGCAGGTCCCCCTCCAGGGCCAGGCTCCGTGCTGTGTGTGATGTCCGTCGTCCTCGCTCAGCCTCTCTGCAGCACCGAGAGACATGCTGTTACTGTTTGCGTCACACCAACGGGATGTCTAAGGTGACTGCTCAGGTTACCAGTGTTAAAAAGTTTATGCCCTGAGATGAAGTTGAAAGAGCCCAGGGACAGAGAATCTTTCCTCGACCAGCCTTTAGTCACCCTCCTCTGCATCCTCTTCTCAGGCAGGCCTCGACTTTGAGACCTCTGCATCCTTTCTTTGTGCGGCTTGATTTTAGCAAGAGTCCTGTCAAGTCGCTCCAGCAAGAATCCCCTACCCTCCATATTGTATCACTTTCCTCACCGCCCACCGTCCCCTAGGTAATACCTGATCACCCTGGTCTGCCTTCAGATAGAATCTGATTAGGTCACTTCGCAAGAATTACCCTACCCTCCTGCCAATCCCCCCCGCCCTACACACCCTGACTCTCCTCACCCTGCTCCTTGGCTGTGAAGCTGAGCCCCATCTCTGTCCTACTGCAAACCCCCATCGCAGTGGTCCCTATGCCAGTCACTACAGTCCCCCTGGATAAAGCCTGCCTTATTGTTCTTTAGCGAGCGTCATGAGTCGTTCCTTTTCTCTAACACTGCTTTGTTGCTTGTCTGGTCGGACCCGGTGGGGTTGGGATAGGGACGCCAGGTAACTGCTGTCCAGTCTTAGTGGGTTAATTAGAACCTGCCTTTGGGAGACACTAAGGAACGTTCAGATGCTTCGACCTTTGCGTGGACTTGAAATATATTTTTTTACACATTATGACTCCTGGGGATGCCCTTCCTTATTTCCTCTACCAGACCAACTCCTTCACACTCTGTCATACCATCCTCCTATCCCCGACGCCCGGGCCCGCAGGATTGCTCTCCTCGGCAGATGTTCACTTGTAAATACAGCCCCTCTTCTATTCAGCAAATATTCAGGGAGCTTGTGAGCGCCAGGATGGTGCTGAGACCCGGTAGCAGGATGAGCGGAAGAAAATTGTCATCTGTCAGGCCCATCTGTGACAACATTTTCACCAGACTGTTTAAAAATGGGGAAAAGAGAGACAAAGTAGTGAGTTTCTCATCAAGCACATAGTATCCTTTTTTTTTTTAAAAAACTGTCATCTCTTTGAGAACTAAAATGTCTTTTCTTTTAATAAAGATGACAGAAAATGATAGTTCCTGTTGCCTGCCTTTTTTCTTTCTTTCTTTCTTTTATGTTCTCTGATTTTGCTTTCTTTTTAAAGTCCCTAATTTGGCGAAATAAAAGGTTGACGAGTCCATGGCAACCTGCCCGTTTTATTTTCTTCCTTTCGAATTTCGCTAGACCTTAACCCTGACAGTCTAGGGATGTCTCGGGTGTCCCTGTCCCCTAAGCTTGCCACCTGGTGATACCCCATACTTCACTGTTCCCCGATTATGTTTTAAATGTTAGCCTTGTCTCTCCAGTCTCCTGCCTCCTCCGGATACCTCAAGGCGTGTCACGCTGAGGCATGCTGTAAGTAATCAATACTTGGAGATTTGACTTTTTAGCCCTCAAAAAAAAAAAAGGCTCCAGGTGCACAGCACAAAGGCAGGACTCTTGTCAGGGGAGCCCTCACTTCTTCATTCTCAGCCAAGGGGAGGCAAGGCCACTCCAGACAGCCGCCCTCCCCCCTTTTTTTTTCATTCCTGTGGCCCTTGTAAAAAGGGTAGCCAGTGTTCTTTTCCCATTGTGTTCACTGGAGACTCGAAAATGTGCCTGGAGTTTCAAAATCGCCAGTGCACGGTCCTTTCCAGAGCAACCTCATTAACAACCAAACATGTTTAATTTCATTATTTAGAGACTCAGCGCTAGCCGGAATCCCCAGTCTGGCGGCTTTGCACTTGGAAGCATAGCTCTGTGCTCTGCAGCGTTCCTGAGCATTCCAAGCGCCCAGCTATCTTTGCTCTTCATCAAAGCGGCAGGAAGAAGCCTTGATGAAACAAGGTTGAGGCTCTCACTGGTTAAATTGAACCCTCCTTCTACTGGACTGGTTGTGTGTGTGCATGTTTGTTTGTTTGTTTTTCCCCCAGCGCCTCATATTTGGCCCCCTAAGTAACGTGCAAGTTCAGATGCTTCTGAGTGAGCAAAGAAGCTGAAACGAGCACATTTCTAATAGACTCAGCACCTGAACTGGATGGGCAGCTTTATTTCTTTGTACAGCAGCTACGTGAACGCCTCTTGTCCAGATATATCCCTGTTAGGAGACAAAGTCTGTTAAGAGGGGTATTTACTGCCCCCCTTCCCCCAATTAAGGGCTCCGTTCATTTTCCACCTAGAATTTATGGCTGTCCCCATAATAGTCCACAAGCAATCATCGTGGTTTCTTGAAGGAAGTCAGAGTTTACCACAGGACTGTCATTAACGCATAATGTAGTTAACATAAAACAAATCATTCGTTTCAACAAAAATTGACTCTGTAATCTCCTTTTTTTAATATTCAGTACTTTCCTTTAAAGAGTTTAGTACGTTTAAAATTTTGTGTCATGTTTTTTATCAATTCTTTTTTAGCTTTACTTCTACGTAACGGGTGGTATTTCCCATACCTACAGAAGTACAAATTAGATGGTTAACTCGGATTTACTCTTTTTGCCTTTGGGAAAACTCGAATGTGAGGCTACTTGTTTTTCACAAGCTGATTACCAAAAAAAGAGGGACAGAAAGAAAATAGGAGTGCTTGATGCCTTGTTCCTGCTATGTCGGGGAATTTTTGTTCATATAAACCCCTACTGAATGAAGGCGAATCCTGTTGACCTCCCAGCTTTAAAAGGCGAGAAACACACCAGATTCTGATGTGACAAGATGAAAAAAAAGGATTGTGGAAATTAGTGGCTCCAAGTGGAATATAGGAATAGGTCCAGACAAATGTGAAGCAAACCTGATTATGAGGAGTGAAAGGGCATTTCCCCCGGAACCGCAGGATTTTTTTTTTCTTTTTTTTTTTAAATAGGGGACGCTATTGTCACCCCGGGCTGTTCTGAAAACGGGCAAAAATCAATAGCCCACTTGTTGAGGATAAGTGAATTAGCCTGTGTTGACTGTAACTGAGTACCTGAACACACTTGAGTGAACAGGGCTTTCTGGGGAAGAAAAGACAATTGGAAGGATTGTCTTTAAATGTCCACAGCAGTGCACATTGCTGGTTAATTACGTCCAATGATGATTTTTGTGCAGGACTGAGGTGAAGACTCTGTTCTTGTTTTTGTCTATCTGTCCGTGACCTGACAAAATGAATAGACTCCCCCGCTTCTCAAAACAGTCTGAGTGGTGGCCAGCGGACCACAGAAGAGCCAGGAAACATGAATGGGGTAGTGCAGTTCTGATGAAGGAGTTCCTTTTATTAGTCACTTAAAGTATAAAATGACAAAATATAAAATATATTCAATCTATATTGAAGAAAGAATTTTACTGTAAAACAATAAGTAAAATATTTACTACACTTTGTTAACTATATATAAAGCATACACAATAGAAAGAGCTGTCAGAATACCCAGCCCAGTGAGTAGATAAAAGAAATGCCCGCAGTGTTTACTCCCCTCCCCTTTTGTCTGAGATCAGATTTGTAAGTTACGAGCTTACCGGTGCATGTTGTGGCTTTTGAGAACCGTTTGAAATGTTGTTGTTGGTTATAAGGGCTGAAATCTAGCAAGGCCTTGCACCTGAAGCCAACCAAAAGGGCCTTATAGTGTGAACTCTCCTCCTCCACTGGGAGAAATATCTAAATAGATGCTTTCCCAGGCATTCAGCTGGCGCAAAAGGAGTGTCTCGTCTATTTTTTTCTTTCTTTCTTTCTTTTATTGACTGTCTGTGCAGAAGAAGGATATAGGGGCCTTTAAGAGAGAAATAAGAGGAGAGTTTGAGTGTTGGTTTTGGTCCAGAGCAGGACGTTTTGTTTCCAGATGTTTCGTTGCATTTCCATAATCTCCTTCCCTTCTCTTCTGTGTGTTTTTTGGTGCCAGGGAATGGGGCTGGTTTGCCCATAAGGTACAGTAGACATGTGGCTTACTAAGGTGCAGGATTGTTAGGGACCTCCAGGAATATCAGAGGTCTGTGAAACTATTATTGGCTCTGAATTATGGAAAGAAAATCACAGAGTCAAAATCCATCAACGTAAAATTAAATATCTACGAAAGATAATATCCTGCGACCAGTCAACTGCAACTCCTGTGTCACTGTACCTCTATCCTATTTAATGTTGGGGTTGGAATCGTTTTAGTGTATTTGA